>NC_083320.1:44647210-44778984 GCF_963455315.2 Globicephala melas | reverse complement strand
CCAAAACCAGCAGAATACACATTCATTTCAAGTGCACATGGCACATTCTCTAGGATGGATCACATGCTAGGCCACAAAACAATTCTCAACAAAATTAAGAAGATAGGAATTATATCGTGCATTTTTTTCCAACCACAACAGTATGAAACTAGAAATCTATTACAGGAAGAAAAATTGGAAAATCACAAACACAGGGAGACTAAACAACATGCTACTAAAAAACCAATTAGTCAATGAAGAAATCAAAGAGGAAAAGAAAATACCTCAAGAAAAATGAAAACAGAAACACAACTTTCTATCTAGGGGATGCAAAAAGAAGTTCTAAGAGGGAAGTTTATATGATACAGGCCTACCTCAGGAAACAAGAAAAATCTCAAATAAACAACCTAACCTTCCATCTAAAGGAATTAGAAAGAAAAGAACAAAGCCCAAAGTCAGCAGAAGGAAGGAAATAAAGATCAGAGAGGAAATAAATAAAATAGAAACAAAAAAGCAATAGAAACAATCAATGAAAACAACAGCTGGTTCTTTGAAAAGATAAACAAAATTGATAAACTTTTAGCCAGCCTCATCAAGAAGAAAAGAGAATGCAAATAAACAAAATATTTAAGAAATGAGAGAGGAGAAATAACAACTGATACCACAGAGACACAAAAAATCATAAGAGAATACTATGAAAAGTTACATGCCAACAGATTAGACAACCTAGAAGAAAAGGACAAATTTCTAGAACTATGCAACCTTCCAAGACTGAATTGGGAAGAAATAGACAATCTGAACAAACCAATCATAAGTAGAAAAATTTAGTTTGTAAAAAAAAAAAAAAAAATCCCAGCAAACAAAAGTCCAGGACCAGACAGCTTCACAGAGGAATTCTACCAAACACATAAAGAAGAACTAATACCTATCCTTCTCAAACTATCCCAAAAAACTGAAGAGTAGGGAACACTCCCAAATTCATTCTACAAGGCCACCATTACTCTAATACCAATATCAGACAAACACACTGCAAAAAAAGAAAATTACAGGCCAATATCTTTGACGGATATAGATGCAAAAATCCTCAACAAACTTTAACAAACTGAATTCAACAATATATAAAAAAAGGATCATACATCATGATCAAGTGGGATTTATTCCAGGGATGCAAGAATGGTTCAATATTTAAAAATCAATGAATGTGATACACCATGTTAGCAAAAGGAAGGTTAAAAACACATGGAAAAGAGATTCCCCAAAGAAATAGTTTTGTGCTATATCTAAAACATAGAAAAGTAGAATCCAGATATATACCCATCAGTGGAATTTCTGGATCATATGGTAGTTCTATTTTTAGTTTTTTTAGGAACCAGCAACTATTTTCCACAGTGGCTACACCAATTTACATTCCAACAAGAGTTCCCCTTTCTCCACATCGTCACCAACATTTGTTATTTGTAGACTTTTTGATGATAGTCATTCTGACAGGTATGAAGTGATATCTCATTGTGGTTTTGATTTATATTTCTCTAATAATTAGTGATGTTGAGCATCTTTTCATGTGCATGTTAGCCATCTGTATGTCTTCTTTGGAAAAATTTCTATTCAGATCTGCCATTTTTTAATTGGGCTGTTTGTTTTTTTGAATTTGAAAAGATACATGCACCCCCAATGTTCATAGCAGCATTGTTTACAAAAGTCTATATATGGAAGCAATGCAAGTATCCATCAACAGATGAATGGATAAATAAGATGTGATACATATATATATATATATATACACACATATATAATACACACATAAACAAACACACACAATGGAATATTGCTCAGCCATAAAAAAAGAATGGAATTCTGTCATTTCCAACAATGAGGATGGACCTAGAGAGTATTAAGCTTAGTGAAGTAAGTCAGAGAAAGACAAATACTGTATGTTACCACTTATATGTGGAATCTAAAAAAATAAACAAATGTATATAACAAAACAGAAACAGACTCACAGATATAGAACACAAGCTAGTGGATACTAGTTGGGAAAGGGAAAGGAGGAGGGGCATGATAGGGATATGGGATTAAGAGATACAAACTACTATGTATAAAATCAATAAGCAAAAAGGATATATTGTACAGCACAGGGAAATATAGGCATTATTTTGTAACAACTTTAAATGAAGTTTGATCTATAAAAATATTGAATCACTATGCTGTACACCTGAAACTAATATAATATTGTAAAGCAACTATACTTCAATAGAAAAAGCAGAAACCAAACACAAATAAGATTTTGCTTCCATATGTTACAAAACTTATGGTGTGATCTAGCTGAAGTTGAAGTATATGGTATGTCTCCAGTGATTAAGAAGATTATTTTATTTGAATAAAGTTTGGTGCTAAATTTCTCACCTAATCTGGTAATTTTATAAATAGACTTCTCATTTCTCTAAACCCTAAACTTAGACTTCAATAAAATCCACTTTAATTTGTGCCATATGGTGCCATTAACCAAATTAGTGTATTTCTAGAAGTATTTGCCTATTCAACTTATTAAATGTTGAAATTTCATAGTGATTTCTCCATAAATCGTGACTCCATTTAAACTTTTGCCACAAAATATTATATGCTAATATTTAGAACTTGAAAGTTTCCCTGCACTTAAAAGAAGCCATTTTCTTAGCAGCATTTTAGAATAATGAGCAACATGTTATGGTACCAAAAATCTAAGCTTCAGGAGCCAGCATCCCACTCTACACTGTATCCCCTCAACCTCACCTCAAGAAACACATAAAATATACTATTTTCTTCAAAAATTATTAAGCAGCACTTTTTTCTCTAACCCCTCTCCCCATCCTCTAGCTATTTTCTTTTTTTTTTTTTTTTTTTGTGGTACACGGACCTCTCACTGTTGTGGCCTCTCCCGTTGCAGAGCACAGGCTCCGGACGCACAGGCTCAGCGGCCATGGCTCACGGGCCCAGCCGCTCCGCGGCATGTGGGATCTTCCCGGACCGGGACACGAACCCGTGTCTCCTGCATTGGCAGGAGGACTCTCAACCACTGCGCCATCAGGGAAGCCCCCTCTAGCTATTTTCTTATAGGTCACTCTTCCCCAACAACTCTTGACCCAAATTGCATTTCAAAAAATAATATCTTAGAATTAGGATATTATTAATAATTATTAAGATTAATAATATTAATCTTACATTGTTTCTTTTTATAAAAGTTCCTTGTAAACTATAACAATGTGTAAGACTTGCTATGAAGTGCCTATCTCCACTCATTCTCTTTTCAGTGAATTTTCCAGCCACCACAAACCCTACTGCCTATCAGAATTCCTGAATGCTCAGCCTAGAGCTGGTTCCACAGAACCATTTGAAGAGACTATAAATTGATGAATATCACATAATAAATCCTGCTTAAACCAGCATAGATTCTGTTCTCTTCAACTAAAGATCCTAGCAATATCATGGTTTTATACTGTATGTCCTATGAAGGTCTTCCCTATCTCAGAGTTATATTTTGCTATATTTTAAAGCTTTTATGTATGCATTTGTAACTATGAGATTATTTTCTAGAAATTTCTAACTGAGTTTTGCTGGTATATAAAAGTTACTTTGTTGAACTGTTTTTATAAGTTCTAATTGTTTTATAATCAATTCTCTTGGACTTTACAGGTAAATCATATCTGCAAATAATAAGGCTTTGTTTCCTTTTTCCCAATATTCATAACTCCTATTTCTTTACCTTATTATATTGGCTAAGATCAGCAATACAATATTGATTAGTAATGGTGATACCAGTCATTCTTAGCTTTTCCTAAATTTAATAGAAATGCTTTCTCGCTTCTGGTAGATAACTAAAGTGTTTCACTGAGAAGAGATTTATGAATTTTGTCAAATAATTTTGATAAATCAAGGAAAATGGGGACTGAGAAGTGATTATTTATGAGACTCACCTAAAAGCAAACAAAAACATACATGAAGTTTGAAACAAACAGAATGGGCAAAACCAAAGATCAGGAAAATCTAACAACAAAACTAACAACAGAAACTATAAAAGGTATAAAGATAAAGCATAATATTTCAGATTGATACAAGAAATAAAATGATTTTTGGACATTTGGTATCAGCCAACTTAATGCATCCACTACCCCAGTGCTAGAAAATGGGCTCATGAATGGAGTGGCTATGGTAGGAACGATAGAGGTTATGCGTGGGACAAACAACTAAGACACTCACTTACCAAGGCTTCTTTACCTTCTGCTGGCAGAGGTCTAATCTGCCAGGAGCAGAAATCAACACTAAACTCTTAATATGGCACTATTACTTAAGAATAACAACCAGCTAAAACTAGACACATATTCTGAGTATAGGTTTGCCTTACCTCCCTTCAGGGTCCCAGCTAGCACCCTTTTGATTAAGAAGTGTTTCATCTATGAGCATGGGATCCCTCACAACATTGCATCAGACCAGTGGATCCACTTCATAGCAAAAGAGGTGTGGAAGTGGGCCCAAGACCAGGGTATCCACTGGCCATATCATACACCACTCCATTCAGAAGCTGCCAGATTAACAGAGAATTGAAGTGGCCTGCTGGAGACACAGCTGAAGCACCAGCTCAGAGGCAACACTCTCTGAGAATGGGTTGTCATTCTCCAACACACAGTACACACATTGAGTCAAGGACCTTTATAGTGTACTATGTACTATGTACCTTTGTATGTCTCCAATGGGAAGACATTATATTAATAAATTAATGAATTATTTTACAAATAAATCTTTTTTAAAAGAGAAATTTATCAAGTGAGTGTTTACACAAGGAACATCAATAATAGATAATGCCACCAAGTGGTTTCCCAGAAAATATAGAGAGCTTATTTATAATTATATGTTTGTCTTGATATAAAGCCCAAGGTATATTTTTTTTAAAAACCACAGTTGTGAAGTCATTTCTGAAGAATGATATGATAATCAGCATGGTGTTTTCTAGTAATTAAAATGTCATAAAGTTCTAAGTTAACCTTAAAAATGCATTCCAATATACATTAGGTGCAGAAAAATACTGTTTGATTCCGCGTATACGAAGTACCTGGAATAGTCAAATTCACAGAGTCAGAAAGTACACTGGTAGATGCCAGGGGCCGGGAGATGGGGCGGCGGGGAGGCGGAATGGGGAGTTAGTGTTTAAAGGGGACAGAGTTTCAGTTTAGGAAGGTTAAAAATTCGGGAGATGGATGATGGTGAGAGTTGCACAACAATGTGAATGTACAGTGCCACCGAACCGTACAGTTAAATATCGTTAAAATAGTATGTTTTGTATTATGTGACTTTTACCACAATAAAAAAAATTTTAAATGTCATAAAGTTCAAGTCACATTATTTTATGGACAGTGTATATTAATAAAGCTTCAAATATCAATTTAATTGTCTAGGATTTTATTAGAAATGAGATTTCCTAGTAATTTGAATTACTCTAGCATTATTTTCTCTATATAAATTATAGGAAATACTCATTGGTTTTGGTGTTATTTCATGTTATTGTTTTTTAGTATATTTTCTTCTCTGATAACAAAAAGAGCTAACACATCTATAGTGCTTCCTGTATGCCAGGTTATATTATAAACATTTTTCATGTACTGTTAGGTCCTGATATTTGAACCAAGACTGTCTAATCCAAGAATCCACATTCTTAATGACTACAGTGACTCAATAATACTCTTGATTTGCATACTAAGCAAAGTAAGTCAGAAAGAGAAAGACAAATACCATATGATATCATGTATGGAATCTAAAATATGACACAAATGAACGTATCTACAAAACAAAAGCAGACTCAGACATAGAGAACAGACTTGTGGTTGCCAAGGGTTGGTGGGGGAAGGGAAAGATTGGGAGTTTGAGATTAGCAGATACAAACTATTATATACAGGATGGATAAACAACAAGGTCCTGCTGTACAGCACAGGGAACTGTATTTAATATCCTGTGATAAGCCATAATGAAAAAGAACATGTATATGTATAACTGAGTCACTTTGCTGTACAGAAGAAATTAAACACAACATTGTAAATCAACTATACTTCAATAAAATCTTTTAAAATATTCTTGATTTGAAAGAATATATGAAATTTATGAATAATTTATTTCTACCTATTATCAGATTTTTCCAAACCATTCAATTGGCCAGTTTTATTACTTATAAAGCCAAGAATCCATTTTCATCCACATCAATGGAATGGGGAAAGGTATATATAATCCCAAAGCATAGCTAATCCAAAAGGTATGTGACTTTAAGGTAATGAGAATCATTTCTATGTTTGAAGTGCAGATTCAGTTGGATTATATTACAGGTATAACTTATTTGCAGGTAACTAAAGCAACTGTGTCAATATTCAAAGTGACTCAAACTGAAATTTACAAGTTGTAAAATTGATTAGCCGGCATCCAAGATTATTATTAGATTGACCAAGATATTGGAGTAATAAAAGTGACTGCAATTCTAATGAAACAAAAATATAAGCACTCACTTGCCCTAATGAATGTTTTCTCTTTAGCTCTAAATTTAGGAAATTTTCTTACCCTCAGAGCTCCTGAATTCTCTAGAGAGATGCACAATACACAGAGCTGAAATACCATCATGTTGTTGCTTTTTCTAGACCTTATATCTGATCACAGTAGCACACCTGTGTCTGCAACCTCTGATATGAGTGGTCCCAACCAGAACTGAATTCAAACGGCATTAATATTTCAACTCATTTCAGTGTCTTAAAGGAGAGTTGGTGAGAGATAACTTGTGAAATTAAGCTAAAGTATAAGGAGATGTGTTAAGGGTTGAATTTTGCCCCCCCCTCCAAATTCATACATTGAAGTCCTAATCCACAGGGATCTCAAAATGTGACCTTATTTGAAGACTGGATCTTTACAAAGGTAATTAAGTTAAAGTGAAGTCATTAGGGTGGACTCTAATCCAGTGTGGCTGGTATCCTTATAAAAAGGGTAAATTTCGTCACAGAGGTAGTCAGACAGGGAGAATGCCACGTACACATACAGATGATCATCTATAAAACAAAAAGGAACTGATTCTTCCCTCACTGCCCTGGGAAGGAATCAATCCTGCCAACACCTTGATCTTGGGACTTTTAGGCTACAGAACGGTGGGACAATATTGATACACTTCTGTTACTTAAGCCACCAGTTTGTGCTACTTTGTTATAGCATCCCTAGCAAACTATACAAGGGGATTAAAAATACCAATTAAGTTTTCCTCACCTGCAGGGTCAACCTATATAACACTATTTATGCCCCAATCAAGGAGTTTAGGAAGTTCCACCTGTCTTCACCACCCATTTTACTAAATTCCCCACTTCCCTCACTTCACTCTGGCCTTTGATTTCTACGCCAGCCTTGCATTAGTTGATTCACTCCACACACCTCCTTCTTCTAGTTATTTAACTCCATTTTTCAAAAAAAGAAAAAACATGGGTTAATTAAGTGCCATGATTTTTCAAATAGCCTCCACAAGAAGCCATTTCCATTTATTCTACACCATAGCATGTCTTTCTAAAGGATTTCATTCTCCATGAACTCCTCCAATTAATAGTTCCTGACAGGCAAATGATATTTTGACAAAGCTATTTTGACATGGTATCATTTTGAAGCAGCTAAAAATCAAACCATTAAATTTTTCTTACCAATTTTTATTTTTAACTAATTTGTGAAACAAGTGTCATCACTCCATCTCCTCCCCCAGCTCTGGCGGATGACACAGAACAGGGGCAAAGATAGAGTGAGAGGTTCAAGAGTGCCTGCTGGTGTGTCTCTTTGATTAGGCTGGAGTTCTGACACAGCTGCTTTAGCCACATGCAAATAAACCTCTGCAGAATCAAAATAGCTGCTTCCAAACGCACAAGCTGCACTTGACTCTGATTAGTTACGTTATCATTATACATCTGTGCTTCTCAAAGGTGTGTGAATCCCCAAGATATGATGTACTGTGCCAAGAGATGGTCAAAAGCAAACCTAGCCATGACATAGCTCCTTGAAGTCTCTATTTTCATCACATTTAAGAATAAAACCACTCTATGTGTTACTGTTTTTTATATTAAAACAAACATGGATATGGCATGAGATAAAATGAAAAATTTAATATATTTTTTAAATAAATCGTTACATGTTGAAGAAGGAGGCTGCTCGTATTCACTCCTAGCTTACTCTCAACCATCCATGTTCCTTCTCCTCTTTCTTTAGTTATCCTTCAACAGAAACATTTGAAAAGCACAGTCATAAACAAGTCTATACCTCTCCAGCACACACACATGCCGCCTTTCACATTTTCCACCTACTCAGCATTTAATCACTCGTATATTATGTGTATGTGTGTGTGATCTACAGTTATTTTTCTTAGGTCATTTATCTTATTTTTTGCATATACTTGAGAGAGTTTTAAGTTTCTCCCACTGATACATTGAAAGAGAAAAAAAAATGTATGTCTGCTTTCACTCTAACACTTTAAAGTTACCAAAGAACATAATTCAGAGAGTTCCTGGCTGGTAAATTGACATTCCTACAAAATTTTGTAAGTCAAAATGTATTTATGGTAGAAACAATGCTAGAAATGGTGTTAAGAATTGTATATAAGATGACAAAAAATATTTAATTCACTACATGGTTTGCAATGAAATGCTGAACAAAACTAGCTTGTTTTATATACCAGCATATTGTAATGATGATGATTATGCAAAATACAAAAACAAGCAAATAAACTAATAATTTATTTTTAAAGTTTAATTTGTTGGCTAGGAAAAAAGCAACCTCAAGAGTCAAAGATTTGGAAAGCAAATTTCAAAGAGATTCTAAAAGTGACTTCTAAGGTCTTTGGACAAAATGATGGATTTATCACTCCCCCCACCACAGGTATAACAACATTCATAAAAATCAAAATGAGGGATAAGTTAGGTCATGATCCTACCAGCTAGATCAACTGAATTACATTCACTTTCTTTCAGGTTTTCTTCCAGCCTCTATATATCTGACTACAGGAGATTTAAATTATGCTGATTCTCACTTCAAAACTTATGCTTTCTCTTTCCTCCATACTAGTGCACCCCAGACACAACTCTTACATTTTTGTGCCATGTTTACATGAACATATTTATTTCACAAATAGCCAGAAGGAGAAGGATGGGGGGATGGGGAAGAAAGGAAATGTTAGAGAAGAAGAGAAGACAAAAGAAAAGAAGAAAAAAGCAGACTTAGAAGGGGCCCCACAAATACAAAAGAACAGACTGAAGAAAGGAGCAACACTCTCCTTAGATAACTGGGAAGAATTAGAAAAAGAGAGAGAGGTGTACAGTTGAAGAGATATGTGAAAAATACATCATCAAGATGGAATTGAAAAATAATGAAAAGAGTATGAACCTTCTGAGGAAGAAAAAGAAAGAAGTGGGAATAAAGAGGCTGGGTAGAAAAGTCTCCATACTGATTATCAGAAGGTTGATATCCAGAGTAAAGACAAAGCAGACAACAAAGAGCAATCTCAGGATCCTAGGGCAAGGGAACATCAGTGCCCCAGACCTTTATGGTGTGGGTATGTCTAAACCAGGGAATTCCTAAGGCACACGTGCAAGCCTAGGACTTATTCTGAATGACTGATTTGACATTATTTCTCAAAGACCTTGATTTGGTTTTTAATCAAATATATGTCTTTGTTTCATTATTCATAGTTACAGAACTTATTGAAAATGGCCTAGTGATGCTATTGTTCTTGATACAATATGTGAACAGATGATCTTATGATCATGGAACTTAAACAGGGATTGTATTTCAGAGTTCTGATTCACTATGTAACAAATTAGTGTCTTTTAAATAATAACAAGAGATTGTATTGATAACCTGTCATGAACAGTGTCTTAATATATCAACAAAAGCTGCATGATGATAAAAAAGAATTCTAGCATTGTTGAAAGGCTGTCTGAACATAATTCCTAAAAAGCTACACACCTACAGAAATAAATGTAAATTCTATATTATCTGGATATAAAAGCAAATAACATAAAATCAATTTAATGCTTTAATTAATGTTTCATTAATAACAAGAGTTCAGAAATTCAGATTGCCCATATCAAGAGCAAATTATAAGCCCATCTCTTTAAAAAATTTTTTAAAAAACACCATAAAAACACTGGTTTAAATACTACCCAGCCTTCATATGTTACCAGATTCTGACTCTTCCTGTTTTAGGAAAATTGTAAGGGCTTTCTTAAGTTTTTAATGTGTGAATTTTATTTGGCTCTAACAATAATGAGATTTTTTTAAGAGTCTAATGGATATATATTAAAATGCTCATTTCCCAATCATCTAAGTAAAAGTCAAATAAACACTCTTCCTTCAGTTTCCTTGTGACACATTATCTAAAAAGAAATAATCAAACTTGATGGAAATTCAAATTGAATTCTTAAAAGATACTTGAACTAGATTTTCATATAATTTGATAAAATTTACTGATGGCCATCCATATGTAAGGAATTATTCTGGACACAAATCAACATATAACTAAACATGATCAAATTTTTTTTTCAGGTAGAAGTTTAAAATAACGTGGAGTTACAGACTGAAATTTATAGATCACATCCACATTCTGATATGACATAATTGGAATGTTCAAGTGCTTTCAAGTGCTTATTTTCATGACAGAGTTCATGCTGAATCAATTTAGGGCTTCAAATTTTCACAGCAAGAAACAGCTTATTATTTTCCAAGCCATTATGTATTTTACAATCCATTTATACTACTTCTGATGTGATTCAAAATTTCAGAATTTAATGGCATGTTTATCCTCTGAGATATTCAGGTGCACATGCAGACATAGATATTCCTGTAAGTCTACATGAAGAGCCAAATTTGTTCTGTCCCTATTATATAAAAATGCTTTTAACTAAGTTCCTTCCCATGTCTTACCCAGCAAAACTGGCATTCTGTAGTTCTCAATAGATTCCAACCAAAAATACATGACCACTTATTGAGTTTCAGTTCGTATGCCAAGAAATTCATATTCACTGACTGCTTGATATCTAAATATTACTTCAATGAGTCAAATACTTAACTAAACCTCTTACTTCTTTACATAATGTATTTTGAAACTGTATTTAAAAGTTCCATGTCCAAAAGTTGAAAAAACAGACATTTATATTGGCAGCAAGTATATTTACGTTCGATTGCCAGAGAGCTAAGTCATTTTACAAAATCCTATATTGAGATTCCTATAGACAGTGCCTCCCTCAGGCTCAGGCAATCCAACATGATGATGGAGGTCTCATAGGCCTCTTGAAACCTAGGGCCAGAGGGCAGTCTACCCTTTTGGAGATTCCAGTTAGCTCTCCTATATCTGTGTGGGATAAGAAGAGGGTCTTGTTTCCCTATCACTATAACACCAGTCAACAGCATGTTAGCCAGCCATTCCATTACCAGATTGCGGGTCATCATGTCAAACAGACACAAGAAACCATGGTCAACCACAGACCAGCACTTAAAGCCTATACCTATAAGTGGTACCGGTCACTTCTCTACCACTTCTGCTCATGCTTAACTAGTCAAACTAAGTCACATGGGCAACTCTGTGTCGCCGAGGGTGGGGAAATATACATAAAGACAGGTAGTTATATTTGTGAACAAAAAATTTTACTAAATCCTAAAGAAATGTGTTTTACATAAATTAACCCTAGAAAATTCAGAGTGATTTATCCATTATGTAGTCTCTCTATTTGTGCATTTCCCAAGAATTCAACTTTGATTAGTATGTGATAAGTACCTAAATTTTGTAGTAGTTGGTGACTTAATACTACTCTTATCTAATAGAAAAGTTACATTTAAACCTCATTTATTAGCTTTGGGAATGTCAAAAAAGTACTCAAATTCTTAGTCTCAACTGAGTGTGAAATGTATTTTCCATTGCTGTATTGACTTGCTTCACCTTTTGAACATGGCTTAAAAAAATCAAATGTGCTTTGGAACAAAATATTTCAAATCTATAAATAATGAGACTTCCAGTTGGGATGTGGAAAGTCAGAAGATATTGTTGTTGTCATCTTAACAGAAACAAAAACAGAAAAGTGACAATATAATAAAGTTTTTTTCAAACTCATGAGAGCTAAGACAGCAAAATAAACAAACCTAAAGGCACTAAGTTCTAGAAAGGGCAAGCCCTTCCTAGGAGAGAAGAAACCCATGGCTGCTTTCATTCATGGAAGGTTAGCAGGAGAAAGAACAAAACTTTAATTGATAGGACTGAGGAAAAACAAGCTAAAATTTTAAAGAACTTTTAATAAACCTGTGTTGGCTGGCATAACAGACTAGAATCCTAATGTACCCCAGTGGAAAAGAAATCAACCCACACACCAATTTTGTCCCATGAAGGCTTCACTGAGTACATGTCGGTAGTGTAGCAAAGGCTGGGGTCAGGGGAGGAGGTCTGAAAGAAACTCTGAAATGCACTGGGCTTTGACGAAGTGAAAGGCTGCTTCATAATTCCAAAAGAAGGAAGAGAGCTGAGAAGAATTCCCCTGAGGTACACTGGCAAAAGAACAGCAAAGGCTAAAGACAGGGAAGGAAAATCCATAGAGTTTCCCACCCCCTCACCCCCCACCCAAGTTGCATAGGGTAGCAAAATACCAGCAGCCCATCAAAGGCTGGAGACAAGACAGGAGAACTGAGAGAAATTTCCCCAAGGTTCACAGGGCCTTCACCAAACACAAAGCGGCCAAACTCAGAAGGCTGGAACAGGATGGTAGGATCTCCTAAGGTGTGGAAAAGAAAATTCTTCAGCAACCCAAAATGTAGGCAGTGGGACTATAAAATAGACAGAAATGTCTTACTGCTGAGAAAAGCTGACTTACTAGGGTGAAAAGCATCTCCAGAGTCTCACCACTGCTCAAATCCCAAGGCATACTGAAGAGAAGTTCCTGATTTTACCTTTGAAACATGTGAAGCCAGTAGGGAACTTACCCATAAAAACTGCAAAGAAGCAAAGATTCATCTCAGTCACAGACTACATTGACTCAAGTCCTCCTCCTTACAGCTTAATAAAGCAGCGTGCCAAATTCTTGAGGAAAATATTACCTAATTCAATTTCAACTGCTCTTTGACACAAGGTCTGGCATACAATTAAAAATTTTAAGACATGTATAAAACAGGAATATGTGCCCCAGAATCAAAAGAAAAACAGTCAACAGAAACCAACCTTCAGAAGACACAGATGTCAGAACCATATAAAGATTTTTAAATAATAAATATATTAAGGGATCAAGGCCCAATTTACGTGAAAATGTAGGGAATTTGAGCAAAAATGTTGAAACTATAAAAGAACCAAATGAAAATTGTAGAATTGAAAAATACAAAATTAGAAATGAAGAAGTCATTTGATGACCGTAATAGCAGAATTTATATGACAGGGGAAGAATCAGTAAACTTAAGGACAGGAGGAATTAACCAATTAAGCAAAAAGAGAAAAAGAATTTTTTTTTTTTTTTTTGCGGTACGCGGGCCTCTCACTGTTGTGGCCTCTCCCGTTGTGGAGTACAGGCTCAGTACGCGCAGGCCCTGCGGCCATGGCTCACGGGCCCAGCCGCTCTGCGGCATGTGGGATCTTCCCGGACCGGGGCACGAACCCGTGTCCCCTGCATCGGCAGGTGGACTCTCAACCACTGCGCTACCAGGGAAGCCTGAGAAAAAGAATTTTTAAAACCTAAACAGAATGAGCAAAACGTGGACCAACAGCACACACCATATATAATATGTGTAGTTTGAAATCTCAGAAGGAGAGGGGAAAAAAAATAGGAAATAATTATTTTAAATGATAATGGCTAAGAATTTTCCAAAACACCTGAAAGACACTGTGATGGTTAATTTTATGTGTCAATTTGGCTGGGTCATGGGGTGCACAGATAATTTGGCTAAATGTTATTTGTGGGTATGTCCATGAGGGTGTTTCTGGATGAGATTAGCATTTGAATCAGTGGACTTAGTAAAGCAGATTGCCCTCCCCAGTGTGGGTGGGCATCATCTAATCACTTTAGGGCCTGAATAGAACAAAAAAAGGAAGACAGAATTCATTCTTTCTCTACCTGATTGCTTGAGCTGGAACACTCATCTTCTCCTGCCCTCAGAGTACGATTTATACCATCATCTCCCCTGTTTCTCAGGCCTTTGAACTAGGACTGGAATTACACCACTAGCTTTCTTGGATGTCCAAATTGCAGAGGACAGATTGTGGGATTCTCAGCCTCCATGTCACATCCTTATCATCTCTCTATATCTATCTATCTATCTATCTATCTATCTATCTATCTATCTATATCTATATATATCTCCTACTTCTGGAGAACCCTACCTAACTCAGATATCAAGCCATAAATGCAAAAAGAACAGCAAACCCAATGTAGAATAAACACAAAGAGGACTACATCTAGGCGCATCACAGTCAAACTGCTAAAAACCAAAACTTTAGAAAAAGAGCGTTTAAAAAAAGTCACATAGGGCTTCCCTGGTGGCGCAGTGGTTGGGAGTCCGCCTGCCGATGCAGGGGACACAGGTTCGTGCCCCGGTCTGGGAAGATCCCACATGCCTCGGAGCGGCTGGGCCCGTGGGCCATGGCCGCTGAGCCTGCGCGTCCGGAGCCTGTGCTCTGCGCGGTCGGAGCCTGTGCTCCGCAACGGGAGAGGCCGCAACAGTGAGAGGCCCGCGTACTGCAAAAAAACAAAACAAAACAAAAAAAACGCAGTCACATAGAAAAAATTATGCATTACTTTCAGATGAATTAAAAAAATGACAGCTTAATTCTCATCAAAAGCAATGGAAGCTAGAAGATAATAAAATAGCATCTTTAAAGTTAAGAGGGGAAAAAATTTTCTCAATCCAAAATTTTATACCAAATTAATAATATCCTTGAAAAATAATTAAATTTTCTGAAAGACAAAGGCTGAGAAAACTCATGTACAGCAAACTTTCACTATAAGAAATGCAAAGGCAGTTTATCAGGCTAAAAGAAAATGATACCAGATGGAAGCGCAAATGAAGAACATCAGAAAAGATAAGTATGTGGATAAACATTTTTGCTATTTTTATATATAAATATTCTTAAATTTATTTTTTTAATTATTTATTGTTAAAAGCATAAACAATAACAATGTAGGTTAAGGAATATAACACATGGAAGTAAAATAAATGGCTAATACAAAAGATTGATGTTACAGAACTCACACTGTAAAGTTCTTATATTTTTCATAAAATAGGATAATACTATTTTGAGGTAGATCATGATAAATTAAGGAGGCACACTGCAATCAGTAGAATAATCACTAAAACTTAATTCTAAGAGGTATAGCAGAGACATCAATAGCAGAGAAAATATTTAACATGAAAAATACTTGAATAACTCCTCAAAAAAGAAGAAAAGGAAATTTAATTTAAAAGAACAAATGGCAATTTTCAAAACAACTAGATCAAAAATTATGTTAAATGTAAATGAACTTAACACTCAACTTAATAATTAGATATTGTCCCTGGATAAAAAAGCAGGACCAAACTATAATATATGCCATTTGCAAGAAATACACTTTAAATATGAAGATGTATGCTAAAAATAAAATGATGGAAAATATATAAAGTAATTTTTTAAAAGAGTAAAAATAAGAAAGTTGGTGAGGTTATATTAATATATACCAAACAAAGTAGACTATGACTAGAGATAAAGAGAAATATCTCACAATGATAAAGTGTCAATTCATCAGAAGATGTAGCAATACCAATAAGATGTAACAATACCAATAAGCAATACCAATTAGGTGCATAATAAGGTATGCACCTAATAATATAACCATATGAAGCAAAGACTGGCAGAACTAAACGGAGAAATAGACAAAATCACAAACATAATTAGGGCCTTTAACACCCTTTTTTCAGTAATTGATAGTATAAGTAGTCAAAAACAAATCATTAAGGATATGGACAATTTGAGTGCTATCAACCAACCTGACCTAATTGGCATTAATAGAACACTATAACTAACAAGTGCAAGATACACATTCTTTTCAAGGGTACATGGAACATTCACCATGACAGACCACATATTAGAACGTAAAACAAATTTCCATATGTTTCAAAAGATTGAAACCATACAGTTATGATTTTTAAGACATTAGTAAATTAAAAATCAAAAAATTATCTTTAAAATCCCCAAATATTTGGAAACTAAGCAATAGTTCTCAATAATTTGTAGATCAAACAAGAAATCAAAAGTAAAATTGAAAACACTTTGAATGGAATGATAATGAAAATACAGGATATCAATGTTTCACCTAAAGCATAGCTTACAGGGTAGTTTATAGTACTAAATGTGTATGCTGGGGAAAAATAAAGACTTAAATTCAATGATCTAATCTTATTCTCATAGAAGTTAAAAAAAGAATAGCAAATAGAACCAATGAATGCAGGAAAATGAAATTTTAAAGATAAAAGCAAAAATCAAGGAAGCAGAAAACACAAACAACAAAGAAAAATTTTAAAGCAGGATTTTTTTTTAAAAGATGAATAAAATTGCTAAATTGCTAGCAGGACTAACCAAGGAAAAAAAGAAAGAAAGTGTAAACTGATAATAGTATAAATGAAAGAGGGACATGACCTCAGAGCCTGTAGATATTGAAAGGATAGAAAGGAACATTACGGACAATTTTACGCCAATAAACTTGGTGTCTGAAATAATATGGGCAAATTCCTTGGAAAACACAATTTAAAACTGACACAAGAAAAAAACAGAAAATCTGAGTAGCCATATGTTATGGGCTGAATTGTGTATCTCAAAAACCCTATGTTGATGACCAGCAATCTGTCTACTGGGCATATACCCAGAGAAAACCGTAATTCAAAAAGACACATGCAACCCAACGTTCATTGCAACACTATTTACAAGAGCCAGGTCATGGAAGCAACCTAAATGCCCATCGACAGACAAATGGATAAAGAAGATGTGGTACATATATACAATGGGATATTACTCAGCCATAAAAAGGAACAAAATTGGGTCATTTGTAGAGATGTGGATGGACGTAGAGACTGTCATACAGAGTGAAGTAAGTCAGAAAGAGAAAAATAAATATCGTATATTAACGCATATATGTGGAATCTAGAAAAATGGTACAGATGAACAGGTTTGCAAGGCAGAAATAGAGACACAAATGTAGAGAACAAACGTATGGACACCAAGTGGGGAAAGCGGGGGAAGGGGTGGTGATGGTGGGATGAATTGGGAGATTGGGATTGACATATATACACTAATATGTATAAAATAGATAACTAATAAGAACCTGCTGTATAAAAAATAAATAAATAGGGCTTCCCTGGTGGCACAGTAGTTGAGGGTCCGCCTGCCGATGCAGGGAGCGTGGGTTCGTGCCCCGGTCCGGAGGATCCCACGTGCCGTGGAGCGGCTGGGCCCGTGAGCCATGTTCGCTGAGCCTGTGCATCTGGAGCCTGTGCTCCGCAACGGGAGAGGCCGCAGCAGTGAGAGGCCCAAGTACCGCAAAAAAAAAGAAAAAAATTTTAAAAATTTAAAAATTAAAAAATAAATAAAATAAAATTTAAGAAAAAAACAAAACCGTATGTTGAAGTCTTAACCCCCAGTACCTCAGAAGGTGACTGTATTTGGAGTTAGGGTCTTTAAAGAAGTAATTAAATTAAAATGAGGTCATTAGGGTGGGCCCTAATCCAATTTGATTGGTGTCCATATAAGAAGAAATTTAGACACAGATATACACAGAGGAAAGACCATGTGAAGACAAAGGGATAAGACAAGCCAAGGAGAGAGGCCTCAGAAACCAAGCCTGCTAACAACACCTTGATCTTGAATTTCTAGCCTCCAGAATAGTGAGAATATAAATTTCTATTGTTTAAGCCACCCAGTCTGTGGTACTTTGCTATGGCAATCCTAAAAACTAATATACCATACTTCTAACAAAGAACTGAAATATACAATGAAGAACTTTTCCACAATAAAAAGGAAAACAAACAAACAAACAAAAACCCAAGACTTGATGGTTTCTCTAGTGGATTCTAGCAAATATTCAAGGAAGAAATAATACCAATCTATTACAAATTGTTTAGAAAATGAAAAAGGACAAAACATTCTGAATTAATTTTATTAAGCCAACATACCCCTTATACCAAATCTACTAAACACAGTTGTTATAAGAAAAGAAAATTACAAACCAGTAGCCTCATGAACATGGTACTAAAAACCTCAACATAATTTTAGCAAATCAAATCCAGCAATATTTAAAATGAATAATTCATCATGAACAAGTTGGGTTTTTCCAAGGAAAGCAAAAATGGTCTAACATTCAAAAATCAATCAGTTGCGATTCACCAGAAAAATGAAGCAATAATGCACTCATCTCAATAGATTTTTAAAAATTAACAGTATTTAAAATTAATTTTGTAATTTAAAATTCTCAGCAAATTAGGAATAGATAGGAATTCACCAAATCTGATAAAAGGCATTTATGAAAAGAATTAACATTTATCATAACAGTGAAACACTGAAAGCTGTCACCCTAAAATTGGGAATATAGTAAAGATATCTAGCCTCACCACTTCTTTACAGCACAAAACTAGAAGTTCTAACCAGTGCAAAAAGGCAAAAAATCAAAATAGCCAGAACAGGAAAGAAAGTAAAACCAACCAACGTTTCCAGATAACATTGTGGCATATGAAAAAAACCCTAGGGATCCTCCAAAAATCTATTAGGAATAATAGGTGAATTACCAAGGTCTCAGAATACAAGATCAATATACAAAAACTAATTATATTTAAATACTATGAGCGATTAGAAAGTATTATTTTAAAACAATACCATTGGGACTTCCCTGGTGGTGCAGTGGTTAAGAATCTGCCTGCCAATGCAGGGGACACAGGTTCGATCCCTGGTCCGGGAAGATCCCACATGCCGTGGAGCAACAAAGCCCACGTGCCACAACTACTGAGCCTACACTCTAGAGCCGGCGAGCCACAACTACTGAAGCCCGTGTGCCCTAGAGCCCACGTACCTCTACTACTGAGCCCACGTGTTGCAACTGCTGAAGTCCGTGCACTCTAGGGCCCACGTGCCACAACTACTGAGCCCATGTGCTGCAACTACTGAAGAGAAGCCACCACAATGAGAAGCCCGCACATCTTAACAAAGAGTAGCCCCCACTCGCCACCACTAGAGAAAGCCTGCACACAGCAACAAAGACCCAATGCAGCCCAAAATAAAATAAATAAATAAAAAATAGCATCAAAAACTATCACATACCTGAGACTAAATCTAACAAAAGAAACACAAGACCTTTACACTAAAAAATAAAATCTATTGCTGAAATTAATTAAAGAAAATCTAAGTAAATGTGAAGATATGCCATGTTCATAAAATTGGGAGCCTCAAATTTTTAGATTTCATTTATCCCCAAATTGATAGATAGATCTAGTGAAATTCCAGTTAAATATCAGTAGATGTTTTTGTAGAAAATGACAAGGAATTTCTAAAATTTATATGGAAAAACAAAGGACCTAGAAGAGTCTAAGCAATGTTAAAGGGAAGAAAAAAAGTTTAAGGTCTTGCATTACCTGATTTCAAGGCTACAACTATCACATGGTATTCACATGAAGACACACATATCTATCAATGGAACAGAATAGAGAGTTCAAAAATAGAACATACATATACGGTCAATTGGTTTTCAAAAAAGGTGTCAAGATAATGTAACAGAGGAAATTATAGTCTATTCAATAAATTGTGCTGCAACCATTGGATATCTATATGGAAAAATAAATAAATAGGACTCTACGTTTACTTCACACTATACGTTAAAACTTAACTCAGTACTGATCATTGATCTAACTCTAAAAGCTAGAGCATAAAACTTATAGAAGAAAAAATAAGAGAATATCTTCATGACCTTAGGGAGACACATAAAACACTAGTCATAAAAGAAAAGGAAAAACTTAAAATTTTATCCTAATTTCATCATAATCATCAAAAATAAAAAATTCATCAAATTAAAAATGTCTATCAAAAGAAACCATTAATACAAAGCTACAGTAATCAAAACTATGTGGCACTGGCATACAGATAGACATACATATCAGTGGAATAAAATTGAGAGTCCAGAAATAAACTCATATATTTATGAGCAGTTGATTTCAACAAGGAAACCAAGACAATTCAATGAGGAAAGAGTAATCTTTTCAATAAAGGGTGCTGGGACAACTGGATATCTACATGCAAAAGAATGAAACTGGAACTGTGCTTCATACCATAAATAAAAAATAAGTCAAAATGGATCAAAGACCTAGAATTAAGAGAAAAACTATGAAACACTTAGAAGAAAACCTAGATGTAAACCTTTGTGACTTTGGATTAGGCAATGGTTTCTTAGATATAATACCTAAAACACAAGCAACCAAAGAAAAAATAGACAAATTAGGCTTTACCAAAACTAAAATTTTTGTGCCTCAAAGGACACTATTAAGAAAGTGAAACTACAACCCAAAGAATAAGAGAAAATATTTCCAAACCATATATCTAACAAGGGTCTAGTATCCAGAATATATAAAAAATTCTCATAACACAATTAAAAAAAAACTTTTAAATAGGCAAAGGATCTGAACAGATATTCCTCCAAAGAAAATACATAAGTGGTCAATAAGCACATGAAAAGATGCTCATTAGTCGTTAGAAAAAAGCAAATCAAAATCATAGTAGTAACTATAATTTTAAAAAACAGGCAATAACAATGGTTAGCAAGGCTGGGGAGAAATTAGAATGCTCATACATTGCTGGTGGGAATGTAAAATAATGTAGTTGGTGTGGAAAACAATTTAGCACTTTGCAAAAAGTTAAACATAGAGTTGCCATTTGGAATTACCCAGTAATTCAATTCTAAGTAATTATCTTAGTCAGTTCAGGCTGATATAACAAAAATACCACAGATTGGTTGGCTTAAACAACAAACATTATTTCTTACAGTTCTTCTGGTTGGAAGTCCAGGATCAAGGCCCCAGCAGATCCAGTGTCTGTTGAGGACCTGCTTCCTGGCTTGAAAACAGCCACCTTTTTTCTGTATCCTCTCATGACCAGGAGGAGAGATAGGAAGCAAGCTCTCTCATGTCTCTTTTTTAAGGGCATTAATCCCTAATAAAAAGGGCTCCGCCCTTATGAACCAATCACCTCCCAAAGGCCCCATCTCTAAATGCCATCACATTGGGGATTAGGATTCCAACCTATGAATGTTAGGGGAACACAAACATGCAGTCCATAGTAGGAATATACTCAAGAGAAGTGAAAATATTGAACATAAAAACTTTTACATGGATACTCAGAGCAGTATTATTCATAACAGCCAAAAAGTAGAAACAACACAAATATCCATCAACTGATAAATAGAAGCCACACACAAAAGGCCACAGATTGTATGATTCCATTTACATCAGCTGTCCAGAAGAGGCAAATCCGTAGAGACAGAAAGTATATTAGTAGATGCCCGGTCCTGGAGGAGGAGGGGGAAATGGGGAGTGAATAATAATGGATATGGGGTTTATTTGGGGGGTTATGAAAATGTTCTAGAATTACATAGTGTTGATGGTTGCACAGCTCTGTAAATATACTAAAAAGTATAATTCACTTTAAAAGGCTGAATTTTATGCTATGTGAATAATTTCTCAATAAATAAAAAGAAACCATTAAGGAAATGAATAGATAAGAAACAAACTAGGAGAAAATGTTCAGAAAATATTCATCTGACAAAGGACTTATAGAATATAAATATAACTCTTAACCAAAATAAATATATTTATATATACACACAGAAAGAGAGAGAGAACAAAACAATTATAAAATGAGTAAAAGAACTGAAGGGACACCTCATAAAGGAGGATATAAAAATGCCCAATAAACACACAAAAAGTTCCTCACATCATTAGTAATCAGAGAAACACAAATAAAAACCACAATGGGATAATGTTTCAATCCCACTCGAGTGGTTAAAATCAAAAAGACTAATAATACCAAATGATGGCAAGGATGTGGAACATATGAAACTCCATGCATTGCTGGTAAGACTGTAAAATCATAAAATCACTTTGAGAAACTGTTTGGCAATTTCTTATGAAGTCCTATTATGCAGTGATCCTGCTCCTAAATATTTACCCAAGAGATATAAAAACATACAACCACAAAACAACTTTCACAAGGATATTTTAGCTCCCTTAGTTATAATACCAAAATTGGAAACAATGCAAATATCTATCATCAAGGGAATAAACAGACAAATAGTGCTATATTCATACGATGGAACACTACTCAGCAACTAAAAGGAATGAACAACTGACACAACAATATGGATGAATCTTAAAAACATGCTGGGTCAAAGAAACAAATCCAAAAGAGTACATACTATATGATTCAATTTATATGAAGTCCAAGAACATGCAAAACTAATCTATGCTGTTTCTGGTGTTTGGAGGAAGGCAGGAAAAAGACTAGAGGGGGGCACAGGGAAGCTTTCTGGGTGATGGAAATGTTCTATATATTGATTTGGGTGGTGATTACACAGGGATGAAAACCTTTTGAACTGTACACTTAAGATTTTCACATGTTAAGTAAAGTATACCTCTATTTTAATCATTAATAACAGAAAAAAAATCATTAATGATAAATCAATTTACAGATTATTCAGACTCCGTAAAATATGAAAGAATTTAGATTCAGAATTTTGAATTTAGATTCAGAAGAATTTTGAATTTATGAACTAAGGATTAGGTACTCTTTTTTCTGGCCTACTTTTTGGTTCTTTCTTAACATTGATAACTTTGTTTATAAGATATGCGTTTGTTTCTGTGTTTTTCCAAATTCAAACACCAATATTTAAACTAGATTAAATAACCCCCGTACACACATGCACACACACTTAGAAATACTCCTTTCTGGCAGCATTATAAAGTGTTTTTGTCGTCCTTTTTTTAATGAAATGAAAACATATGTCTCCAATTACCAGCATTATAAGCTTTCAAAATTGTGGGAGTAATCTGAACTACTTCCTTCAAAGACAACTGAATTAAACATACAGAGGAAGCATAGATTAGGATCCTTATTTTTATCTATTTTAAGAGAATAGAAGAACAGAAGGGGTTATAAATCTTGTCATATTATGCCACTCTTCTGCTCCAATATATCAAAAACTTGATGAACAAAGGTCATGCAGGACAGCTGAGCAGCAATCAAAGTAAACAATGTACCTTGTTGCCGAGAAAGCTTGCCAATATGAGTTTAGAACTCTCTATCCCAGCAGAAATAAAAGTCTTTGGAAAGTTCCTTACAACATTTTATGACTCATAGGTATTCCCAGAGGTTCCTGTTTCCATTCTGCAGTAGACAGTGTTTGAAGACGTGCAGCTCTAGTCAACTGTTGTTCTTAGGCAACTTGGCTGAAAGATCTGTTTAAAAACCATTTGTTGGAAAGATATGTTTGGCTGTTTTAATTTTTTTTAAACAAAATTCCAGATTTTAAATTTGTTTAACTCCTAATTCAATGTTAACTTAAGGAATAGCCTAAGAAGAATTACTAGTTACATAATATGTATTATGAACTCAGCAATTTTCCCATTTGAAAACTCCCACACCAGGGGGTATATATTCTTGGCATAGCCCCCACCCCCACCCCCACCTTGCATATCCTTCCAAACTGCCTCCAGACCCTGGCTCTGTACTCAATAGTTCTGGCTCTGATCTTGGCCACCCAGTTCAGTATCTCACCTTGGCTTCTACTTTGACCAAAACTGCCAACTCATCTCCCAGCCCACCAGGACTTGATTCCTGGCTATTCTCCACTTTTGTCTAGCCCAGCTCTCCCTTTCTAAGTATTGAATACCACTCCTGAGGTATTTTCTCCCCAAACTCATCTAACTGTACTTCACTCTATTTACATTTTAATAGTCTTCACCCCCAAGGCCTATTCTCTACTCCTAGCCAACTCCCCCCATTCTTTCCTTGCTTTTCTCCCAATGTGCCAAACAATAAACCACCTGGTTCTTAACAGTTTTCATCACCTATACATGGTCTTGTTGGTTTGCTTCCTGACAATAACTATAAAGATATGGACATGAGAGAAGGCATAATATTATAAAATATTTTAGCATTATCCCAATAAAAGTTATTCCTTCATTTAATAGGTATGTTAAAGGAGGGAGGCCTGATCTCTCTTGACTCCTTAAGTGACTCATCGCTGCTCTACTTGCTAGCTCAATCCTCCATCTCACCTTTATTGCTGGCATTTCCCTCACACACACTTTCTTTGAAAAGGCAGCTCCTCTCCCGGGTTCCACACCCATCCCTCCCCTGATTCTTTTGTGGATCAGACTCTGCACAGATGTGGCAAGCTGGGTTCAGCCCAAACACACATTTAGTTTGACTTACACAGCATTTTAGACTTTTTTTTCAGTTAGTTGCCAATATTTAAACATTTGAAGAATAAGCCTAAAAGCAGAAATTTCCAAAGGAAACGAACATAGGATATCAAAGGTATATCTGCACTCTCATGTTCATTGCAGCATTATTCACAATAGCCAAGACATGAAAATAACCTGTGTTCATCAATGGATGAGAGGATAAATAAGAAGATGTGAGATAGATAAATAGATAGATAGATAGATAGACACATAGAGTGGAATATTATTCAGCCATGAGAAAGAAGGGAATCCTGCCATTTGCAACAACATGGATGGAACTTAAGGGCATTATGCTAAGTGATACAAGCCAGACAGAGAAAGACAAATATTGCATGGTATACTTATATGTGGACTCTTTTAAATTAAAAAGTCATACTCATAGATACAGAGAATAGAAAAGTGGTGAACAGGAGCTAGGGGTTGGAGGAAATAGGGAGAGGTTGGTCAAAGAGTACAAACTTTCAGCTATAAAATAAATAAGGTCTGAGGATCTAATGTGTAACATGGTGACTAGGGTTGATAACACTGTATTGTACGGTTAAAATTTGCTAAGAGAGTAGAACCTAAATATTCTCACAAAAAAGAAAAATATGTGAGGTGAAGATGTGCTAATCAACTACATAGACGGGGGAATCTTTTCACAATGTATATGTACGTCAAATCACCACAACGTACACTTTAAATATCTTATAATTTTATATGTCAATTATACCTCAATAAATCTGATTTTTTTTAAAAAATGAGATGCTATTTGTTTGAGATCAGGGGTCAGCAATCTACAGTTTCAAATTTGTGTCCAAAAATAAAGTTTATTGAACACAAGCATGTTCATTTGTTTATGTCTTATCTATGGCTACTTTTGTGCTACAATGGCACAGTTGAGTAGCTGTGGCAGAGATTATATGGCCAAAAATATTATAAATATTACCAAGGCCAGAAACATTTACAATATGGCCCTTTACAGAAAATATTTGCCAACCTCTGTTCAAATGGTTCGCAACACTGCATGTCTCACCCACAGAGATTATAATATGATTAGTCTGCAGTGGATGCTGGTGTCCAACACTCAGAGCTTCTCATGTGATTGGTCTGCAGTGGGTGCTGACATAGGAATTTGCAAGCTCCCAGATGGTTGTAACGTACGTACAAGTTTGTGAACCCCTGAATTAGGTAATCTGATGTTTCCAACAGTCTATGATTCTTTTCTCTTTCTCTGAGAATATATATTTCTCCTATTTAGATAGGAAAAGACTATCTTCTACCCACCTTCACAAGTGTTCTCAGCAATGCAGAACACCCCCTTATATTATCAGAAAGACATCCTCTAGATCATTCATGGCTTAGTACTTTATAAAAACAGATTTCAGGCTCCAACACAGATCTATCAAATGAAAGCCTCCAAGAGGTAATAATTTTGAAAATTTTGGTATTAATATAATTATCCAAGAGAATAATCCCCAAACGGTTCTGATGAGTAACTAGATTTGAGAGCCACTGCCCAGCAATGATAAGGTCATTCATACAGTTACAGTCACTGAAGCTCAACTAGATCTTAAATATCCACGATAGCCTCTCATCCTCCAGGGTGTCTCTCCACATGGCCTCTAATCACTAATCTTTAAAGCATAACAACTAGGCTCCAAAAAGTAAGGACAAGGAAGCTGCAAGCCCCTTAATGATGATACAAAAGCCCTTAAGGCCTGGACTAGAACTCCCAACTCCCAGAATGTCACTTCTGCCACATTCTATTACTTAAAGCAAGTCATTACGTTGCATTGTTATATATTAATAAGTGCTAGTTGACTGAATATGAATGAATGAATAAAGATGCAGTATAAAGAAGTAATTGACTTCATAGAAAGGCAACAAGTTCTCTAACACTGTTCCTTCCAAATTAAAGTTCTCAGCATAATAGCTTAATATAATGATTAATTCAAATAAAACCTAGATTAATTACTTTATTTATGCTCATTTCTTGCCAAATGCTAACAAATCCTTGCACTGGATACATGTAAAATCATGAGCAGCTAAGGCAGCTTGAGGCAAAAGGAAGAAAATTAGATTCACTTCTGCTCCAGGTTTCCAACCACTCACTTATATGACCTTGAGCAAGGCTTTTCATCTTTCCTGGTCTTGTTTGCTTTCTGTATAATGGACTATGAACTAGATAAGGGATAAGAAATAGGCATCAAGTGATTTCTGTTATTGTAAAACCTAATTGGAACCCCACTGGCAAGGATTAAGTATTTTTGCAAGGAGAAATTACTATCAGTGATAACACCCATTTTTGCTTTGATTGTAGAGGTATACATATACATTTCACATGGCATATTCCGTATCACATAGTAAAAATCATCACATACGTATCACATGTTAAAGGCCTGAATCAGGAAAGAATTTTTTTAATATAAATCAAAAACACAATGCAATGAATTTTCTACTTTTTTTTCCTATTTTTAACATTAAATATAATTTAAAATATATATGACTAGGGACTTCCCTGGTAGCACAGTAATTTAGAATTCATCTGCCAATGCAGTGGACACAGGTTCGATCCCTGGTCCAGGAAGATACCACATGCCACGGAGCAACTAAGCCCGTGCACCACAACTACTTAACCTGTGTTCTAGAGTCCATGAGCCACAACTACTGAGCCCTCATGTCACAACTACTGAAGCCCCCACGCCTAGAGCGCGTGGTCCACAAAAAGAGAAGCCACCGCAATGACAAGCCCGTGCACCACAACAGAAGAGTAGCCTCCACTCGCCACAACTAGGGAAAGCCCATGAGCAGCAACGAAGACCCAACAGAGCGAAAAATAAATAAATTTTTTTAAATAAATAAAATAAAATATTTGACTGTGCATATATATACATATATGTATATATACACATATATATGTGTGTATGTGTGTGTGTGTACAAATATATATATAGTAGACAAGTCAAGAAACCACAGTTTCAGCAGAAGAGATTTAATGGAGGGAGATGTCTTCAGAGGTGTTAGAGGCCTGAACAAGCAAAAAGGTAACACTGAGGTAACCCAGGAGGAAGCTACAATGCCTGAGGTTAGGGGACCAAAAGGGAAAAGGTGGGGAAAACCAGAACCTAGGAGCTAGAAGAATAAGCCCCCAGATTCAATGCTTTAAGGAAGGGGCTTGAGCTGGCTGCTGCTGGTATCTCTGAGGGAACACAATGAGGATGGCTCTGGAAGAGTGAAAAGGAACAGGGGGCTGGAGTCACTTCCACAGCTGTGGCCACCAGCTGATGCTCAGGAGAAGTGCCATCTTGGAATTGAGGCCAAGAAGAACAGTACAAATTTAAAAACAGGAAGAAAGTCTTATCTCCTCTCCTACTACTCACCTCCAGTACCTTCAAGTCCCACCCTAATGCCTTCAAGAATCCAGCAGAAATATCTGAGGAATGAAGTTTACAGAGTCACAGCCCTAGCATCACAGAGTAGAGTCAAAAAGGAGGACACAGAGCTGAGAGACAATAAATAGATAAATAACTGGCACAACTTATTTACTCAGAAAAGTGAAGGTTAATTGCACTGTAATTAACAGCACAAAAATTAATGTTGGGGCTTCCCTGGTGGCGCAGTGGTTGAGAGTCCGCCTGCCGATGCAGGGGACACGGGTTCGTGCCCCGGTCTGGGAAGATCCCACATGTCGCGGAGCGGCTGGGCCCGTGAGCCATGGCCGCTGGGCCTGCGCGTCCGGAGCCTGTGCTCCGCGGCAGGAGAGGCCACAGCAGTGAGAGGCCCACGTACCGCATAAAAAAAAAAAAAAAATTAATGTTTTAGAAAGTATCTTAGAGAATGTAAGAATTATGGAGATTTATACATGAGCAGACAAGCACATCTGAACAGAAAAATGAAAGCTATCCCAGGCTTAAGGAATGACATGCAGAAACAAATGACATGCAGAAACAAAGAAAATTTGGACCTTGTGGAAAAGATCTCTATTAAAAAAGGAAAATGACACTGGTATGAATATCATAATCATGACATTTAAAGTTCTATGTAATCGACTATACTTCAAAAAAAAAAAGTTCTATGAAATTAAATTAGGTTCCAAGGGTAAGAAATTGGTCCTTATATTAGTGTTAAAGACTATCATGAAATGTCCCACAAGACCATGGTGCCTAAAATTTAGGATTACTGGGGCTCACGTACTCATGAGCAAACACTACTCACCAAGTGCCCCAAAGTTAAAATAGACCAACAGTGACATCTGCTGCTGTGGACTTACTTTGAAAAGGGCCAGTCTCAACATTTTAAAGTTAAATCTCCTGCCAAACCACTGGACTTCTGCTGTGATGAGTCAGCACTTCTGGAACTCCTGTTTGTCATCTGTGGTATTAGAAGCTTTGCTTAAGCGAACACAGAACATGGGAAAATGAGATAATATTTGAAAAGTAACTAAAACAAACAGCAAGCCATGGGGTGGAGGCGTAAGTGATGAGAAAAAGAGACTTCATATTGTCTTTTCTCATCCTGTTTTTCCTTTGGCTAAGTAAGTCCAAACTAATTTTGTAGTTGTCAGAAAGCATGAGCATATCCTCAGTAAAAAGAAGGATTAACTGTTGCCAACTTCAGTGGATTCCAACACAAAATTTATAGCATAATATCCAGACCAGAAAAAAAAAAAAAAAAAAGGTCAAATGATCAAAGGAGAGTATGTGGAAAGCATTTGGAGTTACTCTTGCTTAGGAAACCCCTTCCTAGTTATCTAAGTGTTTAGGTTGATTATACCTCCTTCAACATCTGCTGACCCTCAGGCTTTTTCTTTTCTGAAAGCCAACAGAACAGAAGGTTTGAATCAAACATGGCTTTTAAAAACTACGTATAATCACCAGTGTAAAGTCGTCAGTGGTGCTTATTTATGTAAACTAAGAAATACTAGTTCAAGAAAATCATAAGTTAATTTATTTGCTCAAGAAAAAGAATAGCAACTGATACCAAATCCCAACTCTGGTTATTATAAAAGAAGATGAACAAGAAAGGCAGACCTTGCAGTGAAGGAGAACTGAATTAAGAGTTCTTCTCATACAGGTTCTGACCACTCACTAAATGTGTCACCCTGAGGAAATCACATAACCTCTCTGAGCCTCAGTTTTCTCTTCCATAATACAAAAGGACTGGACTACATGAGAGATGAAAAATGGGTTTCAACTCATTTTCCTTCTTTGATTAACTGGCAATGGCCGCTTATAAGCAATCCTAAAGTTGCAACCAGACTCAATGGAAAAGGTGCTGATAAATTAGCAGGGTCTGCTGTAAGCAATACAAACGTGGAGGGCAGCGTGCATGTCACAAATATACCAAGCTCAGACAAAATTATTTCTTTCATTTTTTTCAGCTTTAAACTCTATTAGCTACCATTTTTAGTGCCTACTATGTTTCAGCTATGCAAGATGCTCAACAGATATTATTTCCAATCGTCACCATATTTTAAGGACAAGGAAACTGAGAAACATAAAATAATTTTCTCAAAGCCAGACAACATAGCTGGACTCAATTACTAACAAAATATCCCGACAATCTCTATTATGAATAAAATCTTAACTTCTCTTATTTTAGATCACATCCCCTAGCCCTCTTGCAACATAAAAGCTATAATATCATTATGCCTTATCTGATGATACCTTAATACACCCATATTTCCACAAAAAGAAAGGATGAAGGTTTTGACATGAAATTTGGCTAGCCCATATAAATATAAAAGGGAAAGGTAAGAGCTTAAGGGAGAAAGTGTCCAAGAAAATGCTTTTTTTAGCAAACAGACCAGAAAGGATTGTATGGTAAAAATTAAAAGTGGCAAAGGAATAGACAATAACTAAAAGTCATGTTCAACTTTAAAGCGAATAGAATTCTAAACAAATAAAATCACACGGACAGCAAATCCAGACTTGAAAAGATTCCCGTAAAAACAGGACATTGGGGCTTCCCTGGTGGCGCAGTTGTTGAGAGTCCGCCTGCCGATGCAGGGGACACCGATGCAGGGGACACGGGTTCGTGCCCCGGTCCGGGAAGATCCCACATGTCACAGAGCGGCTGGGCCCGTGAGCCATGGCCGCTGAGCCTGCGCGTCCGGAGCCTGTGCTCCACACCGGGAGAGGCCACAACAGTGAGAGGCCCGCATACCGCAAAAAAAAACAGGACATTGTGTATTGCATCAATACACAGGCAACAGCAACTTAATTGGTACAGTACTTAGGGAAGTACTCAGGTACAGTATGCAGGATGTCAGTGCTTGATACACACTTTTTGATGATGATGGTTTACAAATAATTCAGAAAATAGATCCTGGTAAGAAACATTTTTGAAGCTTCTTTAATTTGATGCACCATTTTAGACATTCTTTGGGTTACAATGTCCAGGTAGAGTAGAAAGCAAGACACTTTAACTTTGTTATAACAAACTGACTCTTTCCATCATATAACAGAAACTTTGAAAATGGCATCACAAAATTGGTCTATCCTAATTACAGAATTACATACTGATGCTTTCAGAGTACATACTCAGAAACTTATACTTGCCTTTAGAAAATTACTCAGAAATACAGATTAGTAAAAAAATTTTAAGGAAACCAAATGCTAAAATGTACCCATTGGAGAAAAATGATTATTAATAGCCAAACTGGATTTCATATCAAGGTACCTCATGGCCTATGATTAGCTGGCTGATTTATTCATGTTAAAAGTATTTATTCTTCACTTACTATGAACTAGGCACTCTGAGAGTCACCAGGAATACATAATAAAATAAAATAGTCCTAACTTTGAGGAGTAGAGATCTAAGTGGAAACAGGTACAAAAATAAACAAATGAGGTACATATGTATTACATGAAAGTGAAGTAATTAATTTTCTCTCACAGGGTCAAAGAAGGATCTGAAAGACACATTAAGTACAGGGCTGAACTGAAGATCAATATGTTTCTTAAGATACCCATAATTTGCATGTTTTTTAAATGATATTAAGATAGTAAAAAAATATTAAAATCAAAGGCATGGACTCTTAGACTGGCCTCACTTATAAGATAGCTCTGAAAAGAACACAGTCAATAACCATATGGGGAAAATGGTACTTGTATTATTATGTAAAGCAAAGTGGTACATTATTTTTCATCCCTGCTATTTTAAGGTAATTTCATTCCAAGGGATGAGGGCCCAACATGGAATCATGCACTAAGAAAGTCAACACAAGAAAGTCCTGCAAAGAGTGTTGTTCTACATACGCTTTGTGACTAATTCTGTTTGTGGAATGAACTGAGCCGTGGTCATGGGTCACATTCATCCAGCCAAGAGAATGTTTCCAGAGTGTAATTGTTCTGGGCATCAAGGCACTTTACAGCATGTTCCCATTGCTTTTTGCTATTCTGTGGACAGGAGACTGCTGAGAAAATATTATTCACCCGAATTAGACTGGACTAGTCAACCGCCTGGTTATTACATCTCCATGTAAGCACAAGCAGTGTCTGCAATCGAATTTACCAGATGTTTCTAATTTCTCTACCTTCTGAACTACAAGTTGGTTTTCTCTTCCTGACTTTGAAATATTTTAAACAAAGGACTTTCTGTAATGTCTCAGGAAACTTACAAAATTAAAATCCTGGTTAATATCAGAATAAGAGTCCTGGGACTCCTGCCATTGCCACATTGATGGGATTTCCACCTTGCTACTCACTACTGGAGATTCTCTCTCCCGAGTCTCATTCCCTCTAGAGATTTCCATCGGGCTAACAAGTTGAAAAACACTGAATTCTGGAGGTAACGACATGTCCTCTGCTACCGCATTATCTAAAATAAATGCTACTTCAAATTAAGGCCTTAATGTTAATAAAAATGATCAAGCCACATACCTCTCAAACCAGCAACTGCATTTCTAGAAAGTTACCCACAGAGATTTGGGTTACCCACATATGTTCACAAGGAATCGTATACAAGGATATTCATTGCAGCATGGTTTGTCAGACCTTGAACTTGGAAACAACCTAAGCATCTATCAGCAGGGGACTGGTAGAATATTTTATGCTACATCCACACAAGAAATAATTTGCAGCCCTTAAAACACCTAGGCAGTTCTCTAGATATAATAAGAGAAATCCCCATAATAATTGTTAGGGGAAGAACTAGGCCAATACATATGTGTAAAAACACACACAATATATACTGTGTATCTTTTTGTAGCTTTTGAATTTTAATTTGTTGCCATGTGCACGCATTGTTTATTCAAAAAATTAAATAAGTTTGGTGAAAATAAAGTAAAATCAAGATAAAATGAGGTCTTGAGGAAACTAAACACAACTAATGGAAAAGGGACATAGTAGAAGGAGGGGAGAAAGAAGGGAAAGAAAATTGTGAGACTTCAAGCTTCCAAAACCATGGAAGGGTCTGTCTTTTATTCTCACCAGCAAAATTTCCAACTTGTGTCACACAGTTGGCCTACCTCAGTTCTGATTCTTTGCAAGCGCTCAGGAGTGGCATTTGACACTTGACTGGAGACTCTCTCCTTCCGTGAACTGCCTCACCCTGATTCTTTTTTTTTTCTTTTTTTTTAAATTGAAGTATAGTTGATTTACAATGTTGTGTTAATTACTGCCGTACAGCAAAGCAATTCAGTTATACATACATATACATTCTTTTTTATATTCTTTTCCATTATGGTTTATCACAGGATATTGAATATAGTTTCCTGTGCTATACAGTAGGACCTTGTTGTTTATCCATTCTGTATATAATAGTTTACATCTGCTAATCCCACACTCCCATTCCATCCCTCCCCCAACCCCCTCCCCCTTGGCAACCACAAGTCTGTTTTCTATGTCTGTGAATCGGTTTCTGTTTCGTAGATAGGTTCATTTGTGTCGTATTTTAGATTCCACATATAAGTGATATCATATGGTATTTGTCTTTCTCTTTCTGACTTACTTCACTTAGTATAATAATCTCTAGTTGCATCCATGTTGCTATAAATAGCGTTATTTTGTTTTTGTTTTTTTTATGGCTGAGTAGTATTCCATTGTATACATGTACCACATCTTCTTTATCCATTCTTCTGTCGATGGACATTTAGGTTGTTTCCATGTCTTGGCTACTGTGAATAGTGCTGCTATGAACATAGGGGTACGTGTATCTTTTGAATTATAGTTTTGTCTGAATATATGCCCAGAAGTGGGATTGCTGGATCATATGGTAATTCTATTTATAGTTTTCCGAGGAACCCCCATACTGTTTTCCACAGTGGCTGTACCAACTTACATTATCACCAACAACGTAAGAGGGTTCCCTTTTCTCCACACCCTTTCCAGCATTTGTTATTTGTAGACTTTTTAATGATGGCCATTCTGACTGGAGTGAGGTGGTACCTCACTGTAGTTTTGATTTGCATTTCTCTAATAATTAGTGATGTTGAGAATTTTTTCATGTGCCTGTTGGCCATCTGTATGTCTTCTTTGGACATACAGGTCTTCTGAACATTTTTTGATTGGGTTGTTTTGTTGTTGAGTTGTATGAGCTGTTTGTATATTTTGGAATTAAGCCCTTGTCAGTCACATCATTTGCAAATATTTTCTCCCATTCTGTAGGTTGTCTGTTAATTTTGTTTATGGTTTCCTTTACTGTGCAAAAGCTTATAAGTTTGATTAGGTCTCCTCACGCTGATTCTTTTTTTTTTTTTTTTTACATCTTTATTAGAGTATAATTGCTTTACAATGGTGTGTTAGTTTCTGCTTTATAACAAAGTGAATCAGTTATACATATACATATGTTCCCATATCTCTTCCCTCTTGCGTCTCCCTCCCTCCCACCCTCCCTATCCCACCCCTCCAGGCGGTCACAAAGCACCGAGCTGATCTCCCTGTGCTGTGCGGCTGCTTCCCACTAGCAATCTATTTTATGTTTGGTAGTGTATATATGTCCATGCCTCTCTCTCGCTTTGTCACAGCTTACCTTTCCCCCTTCCCATATCCTCAAGTCCATTCTCTAGTAGGTCTGTGTCTTTATTCCTGTCTTACCCCTAGGTTCTTCATGACATTTTTTTTTCTTAAATTCCATATATATGTGTTAGCATACGGTATTTGTCTTTCTCTTTCTGACTTACTTCACTCTGTATGACAGACTCTAGGTCTATCCACCTCATTACAAATAGCTCAATTTCGTTTCTTTTTATGGCTGAGTAATATTCCATTGTATATATGTGTCACATCTTCTTTATCCATTCATCCAATGATGGACACTTAGGTTGTTTCCACCTCCGGGCTATTGTAAATAGAGCTGCAATGAACATTTTGGTAAATGACTCTTTTTGCATTATGGTTTTCTCAGTCACCCTGATTCTTGACATGGTCATCGGTCACTCCTTCCAGCTCTCAGGTGGCTCTTCATCCTCCTCCTCCCTGAGATCTCCCTTCAAGGCTTTGGTTGTGAGCATTTCCCAGGGCTTAGGGACTAGTCCTCAGTACTTCAGATACTCTATTGATGGCATTTTATTTGTAGATGATCCACAAAACTGTATCTCCAACATCTGCCTACCTTTTGTTATTCGTCTCGTCTTCCCTTTCCCTTTGCATTCTCAATGCCTTCCCACCCCATTCCCTGACTGCCTACAGAGAATTTCCAACAACTGCTATTTAAACACTGAACTTAATCTTCCCCAATCCCTCCTGCTTTCTTGTTTTATATATGTACATGCACTGCCTTCAAAACAAAATGTCAAATTCCTCAAAGTTAGGAAGATTTTTACAGTTATCTGAGTATGCACCCCATCGTTCCATCCTTCCTCATTGTTCCACCTATTCCCTTCTCATATAACCACCAGAGTTAATTCATAATTTGGTATGCATAATAGAACACAGGAATTTTATTTATGAATTATTGATTTATTTATTTCTAATCTATTCCACAATGGATTATTATTCCACAATGGATTTGAGACAGCCTATGTTAGAATCATTGTTTACATGTCTCCTCTCTCACTAGACTAAGCTTTTTGAGGCTAGTGCTGTATGTTGTTTTCTTTTGCTAGGGACTGACTCCCATTAGGAGCTTATCATAATTATTTGTTAAAAAATGAATATTTTAAAAAGGAAAATACATGATCTGAAGTATTTTCCAAAACAGATTTTAACATTTAGTGAATTAATCCTTTTGTAATAAAAGTGATGGTTTGTATTCACATGGAAGAAAATGGATCTGTCACCAGTGTAGCAGGGATAAATGAAGCCCACAAATTCAGATATGCAATAAATGCAAATGTATTTCCCATTACTCCACTGAATTGTTATTATGAGTCTGTAAGGCAGGCTGAAGCTTCCACTTGAATCCTTTTAAAGAAACCCAATTCTCCAGGGTTTTGTTGAGGTTTAAAGAAGAGTAAAGGATTTTGTAGGGTTAAGAATTGGGGGAGATAGGAAACTAATACAGCTCTAACGTCACTCCTCATATAAAGCTTACCACTGAGAAGTCCATCATGCCATGGAATTATGGTCTTTCTCGTGCAGCTTCCTTACTATTCTTGGAGCATATGAATCTGTCCACAAAGTTTCCCATTCTCCATCTGTTAAAAGCCTCATGTTGTTGCTTCCTTGATAGCGTTTACCAAACCCCATCCTCTCAAAGGCATTGCCAGGAAGCAGAACTGTACAGTCAGATCTCTAGGATGCTATGAACCTTCCAGGCTGTCTCTTCTCTGCCCAATCTATTTTCTTCTAGTCTCAAAGCAATTCTCCCTTCACAAATCCAGCCAACACATTTTCCTTTGCATTCACATTAACTTTATTCTACCAATTTCACAAAGCCTTCCTCCATTATGAGGTTTAGACTTCTAACACAAAAGCCAAGTTTTTTGCTTCCCACCAGCCACATCCCTTCCCTGAGACAATGATCCCAGAACCAAATACTTACTTGAATAGGAAAAGGAAAAGGGAAAAACACAATGTGAAGCTTAAAACTATGTTAATATATCAGTATATTAGCCCACTCTGTTTTTCCCAGATCTTTCCATCATTTGTCTCTTATCTTCTCTTTCCCGTTTTCATTCTCATTGCATTCCCACTTCATATCACCCTCTTCTGGGCACTTATCATCTCACACTTGGATTACATCAACATTCTCCTGAGAATTCTCCTCTACAACATTCTCCTCTACAAAAGCATTTATCATGCCTCTGTATAATCTTCTGCTATCTGTGGCAGAAAGCTTAAATTCTTCTGCCAACTTGAAAAATTTGCATATCAAGTTATTTTGACCTAACTTATTTTCACCTGATTCCAAGCACTCAATCTCTTTTCCAAAAAGACCAATCCTTTCACTGCTCCCTCCATGCTTACAGTACTCATTCCTGCTTCTGTGCTGTAACTCACATCGTTTCTCTCATCTTAAATTTCCTTAACCGTTTTCTCCTCTTAGTAAACTTCAAACAACTTTTAGAACCAACTCTAAATTCACTACCACAACCCAGTCTTTCTCATGCACAGTAATTTCACCGTAGGGCATGAATTGCCTAATTTAATATTTAATTATGTGTTATGTATTTTTGAATTGCACTTTATTTCACATATTTTGTTCTTTGCTCCCTCCACTAATTGCATGCTCCCTGCAAACAGGGATCATATCTTCTCATTTCCTTCATTATACCCAAAGAAGAATCTGACAGGTAATAAACACTAAATCAATATTTGTGTGGTGGAATGAACATGTGAATTACCTGCCAATGTGGCTGCTCTTCTGCTTACTCCTCCTGCCCCCAACTTGCACACAGACACAGTTTGTGCTAACGGATATCCCTCCTCAAATCAGGAAGTAGCAAAGGGATTCCATACTTACTCTCAAAGTAGAGTTGTTCCAGCAGAGATGCGGAAAGAAAAAAATAAAGGATGGAACCAATTCTCAGCTCTTGACCTTCCAAAGAAAATTTTATAGCCCACACAGAGACAGCAAAAAGTCAGAAAGTCTACAATCTAGAGCACAAAATAATACGTGCTTTAAACAACTGAAGGATGAAGAAGAAAGAAATTAGCTCTCTGATTTAGGAAGAAACTTTTAAAAAGAATAATACAGTGAGATGCTTACGTGAGTCTCTTAGAAGGGACTCTGCGCTCCCTTATTCTCACTCCAAGAAGGTGTAAATAGAATCTCTAGTATATTTGAGTACTAAAAGCTTATTCTTTGTTTCCCATCTGCAGCCTTGAGAAGGAGCAAGCTAACCGGCTCCAAAGATGCACTGGCGTAAGAAAACAGAGATGGTTTCATGCATACTTGGAGGACTTACGGGGTTCAAGAGGTATGGAGAGCCTTGAACTAAATGAGTGAATAAAACTTTTTCACTTTGTGAAAGAGGCCAGAGAGAAAGTAAGTCCACTGAGTGTACTGCAGAATGACTAGATTAAACTTTCTGCCCCTAGATAGAGTGGAAGTTCAAAACGAAGCTTAGGTTGAGCTACAAAAAAATAAAGAGAGCTACTTTGCACATCCAAATTTATTGTCGGAGAAATATCACACCCAGCACTATATTTATGATTGAGTGATTAATTCGTTGATTGATCAATTCATAATGAAATAAAAGTCTGAGCTAGACTCAGAAGTTGAAGACACAATTTCTAAATGGTCCTAAGTGCATTTTTAAAAATCTATTAAAATATTCATAAAATTTAAATAATAAAATCTCATAAATCAGAAAAAACCTCCCTCAGAAAAGTACAATGCTAATTAATAAAGTTTATTTTTATACCTATAAATGTAACATTTAGATGAGAAATGAAAATACATGTGATCACATAATATAAAATCACGACAGGATAAGAGTATATTAGACCATACTTTTAAGGCATTTGTCTGTTTTCTTACACAGGCTAGGATGCATAGAATGAGAAGTCAGTGATTTTTAACATTAAAAAATAATTTACCCTCTTAAGTCTTTTTACAAATCTATCAATTGCCACGATTCACAAAGCTTGAAAAGCAAGAATTTTATCTATGGAATCTTTTGGTAATCATATAATGGGTTTATAAGGTCACCAGCCTATTGAAGAAGAGTGTAGAGTGTTATAAATGTTTCATACCAGTAAAAATAAAAAAAGTATCCAACTTATGCCTTAAATAAATAGAACATTTTCCCTTTACCCATAATTTGTCTCCTCATTCTACCAACAGCATTCTGTCAACCCAGTACACTAAAACCATGATGATGGGAAAATATTGGTCATTTGTTTCCTTCTTACATTCTATGAGTTATTACCTCAGAGCACAGCTGGATGATTAACTACTTGTCTTAGTCAAAATGTTCCAGTTGTGTCCTCACTGTCAGAATTTTTTTCATTTTGATTTATAACTTTCCTGGCAAGCATATTATTAACTTTACATCTCTGTAGTTAACTGCCAAATGTGAACAATATGTTATTCAACATATCAGCTTCCCTATTCTGAGTAAGCCTGGTTTCTACTTGGTGAGAAAACATTCAGCAGAAAGTGCTAATTATTAGTAGGAAAATACTCCATATTTTGAAATTAAGAATCTAAACTCACACACAGGTCAATAATTAAATATTATAAGCCTGGTTTAGGTGCATTTTCACTTCAAACATTTTGGAGAATGTTTTCAATCTCACCAAATAATGTTTAGATCACATTTTTAAGTATCAATTTTAAGTCATTAAGAAAGGAAAACAAAAATTAAGTTCTTATACTATGTATAATCTTCGAGGAAATAGGTCTTCCTCAAGATAATACTCTTTGAAACAGATGGAAAGACCAATGTCTAGAGCTGTGTTGCCATAACCTGACTTGGGAATTGTTAACTCCACTGAGGAGAAAAGGGATTTTTTTCACCAAAATTGCTGTAAGGCCTTGCTAATGTGAACTGGTAGGAACCAGGACAGCACGCCTAGAAATGGCTCTTCAAAGTCCTGAACCAGGAGGGGACCTGACCTTAAAGCTGGATTAGGAAGAGTCTGTTGATACAAGGGCACGCTCTGTGACTCAGGGCTTAATGCCCTGGCAAGTTCTGATATGCTGCTGGATGAATATTGGAAGCTTGAAAAAAAATAATGGCCTTATATTAAACAAATTTGAGATGCTAGAACTGATAGACTGCTAAGGAAAGGAAGCAAATGTCCCAGAGAAATGAACATGGTAAAATGTGTCTATTACATACGATGGGAGAACCCTCCAGCTGACTTTTCCTGGAAGGGGCCAGAGAACATTTCATTAACTGCGGTGATAAGGAATGCACTGGAAACTGAGATGCCATTATTACTGAGAAGCTTAGTAGTGGCTGTCCTCTGCAGGCTGAGGCTGACGGCAGGACATAGTGTTATGAAACTTGGCTCCCCAGTGTCAACAAGGCAGACAAGATTCCAGAGTTGCAGAGGCAGGTGGCAGCACTTAATTGTCAGAGACAAGGTACATGGAATAATTGTAATTGGCAGCATGGTTGAAATGGCATCCAGAGTACCCTGACCCAACAGTAAACTATCATGATGACTAATAGACCATGGTTCCAAAGAGCAAGACAAATAAGCAGTAAACAGGGAGTTTCTTCAGATGATACATACATACATGATAGATTCAAAAGAGATCAAGAATGGATAAAGACACAGACATAGAGAATGGACTTGAGGACACGGGGAGAGGGAAGGGTAAGCTGGGACAAAGTGAGAGAGTGGCATGGACATATATAAACTACCAAATGTAAAACAGATAGCTAGTGGGAAGCAGCAGCATAGCACAGGGAGATCAGCTCTGTGCTTTGTGACCACCTAGAGGGGTAGGATAGGGAGGGTGGGAGGGAGACACAAGAGGGAGGAGATATGGGGATATATGTATACATATAGCTGATTCACTTTGTTATACAGCAGAAACTAACACAACATTGTAAAGCAGTTATACTCCAAAAAACATGTTAAAAAAAAAAAAGAATGGATGAGCAGAAGAATGATATCAGCTGCCCCAATAGAACTAATCAAAAGCTGCAATCTCTCACCTACATTTCATACCTGAGCTAGTTCTTAGACAAGAACTCATCAATTAAAAGAGAGATCAGATCTCTGTAAGGAAAGACCCAAGAATACCATAGTAAGTGAGGGTAGTAATTCCCTCAGTCCTTCCACACAGTTACCTAGGGTCATTTATCAAATAACCATGATCTTTTTTTGTCAGTTACATATATTTTTTTCAGATTATTTTCCATTATAGGTTATTATAAGATATTGAATATAGTTCCCTGTGCTATATAATAAATCCTTGTTGCTTATCTATTTTATGCATAGTAGTTTGTATCTGCTAGTCCCACACTCCTAAGTTATCCCTCCCTCCCTTTCCCCTTTGGTAACCATGTTTGTTTTCTATGTCTATGAATCTATTTCCGTTTTGTATATAGATTCATTTGTATTATTCTTATATTCCACATACAAGTGATATAATATTTGTATTTCTTTGTCTGACTTACTTCACTTAGTATGACATTCTCTATGTCCATGCATGTTGCTGAAAATGGCAATATTTCATTCTTTTTTATGGCTGAGTAATATTCCACTATATATATTTATCTCACATCTTCTTAAACCAATCGTCTGTTGATAGGCACTTGGGTTGTTTCCATGTCTTGGCTATCATAAATAGTGCTGCTATGAACATCAGGGTGCATGTATGTTTTTGAATTAGAGTGTTCATCTTTTCTGGATATATGCCCAGGAGTGGGGTGGCTGGATCTTGTAGTAGCTCTATTTTTAGATTTTTAAGAAACCTCCATACTGTTTTCCATAGTGGCTGCACCAATTTACATTCCCTCCAAGAGTGCAGGAGAGGGGAACCAGGATCTTTTGAGGTCTACTAAATTCAGGATCTAAACTGGCTCTAATAACAAGGACTACAATAGATACCCCACCACAGATAAGATAGGAAATCAAGAACAATACTGAATAATACTGCATTCCAGGTAGAAGGACAGAGCTTAGTGCCAACCTCAAAGGCTTAAACAAAATGCAGCGAAGGTGTTTCCCATTAAGAATCCATTTAATTCGCCAGTCTGGCCATAAAAAATCAAATGGACCTTGGCAGATGACAGTGGACTCCACAATTTAATTAAATACTAGTCCCAATTTCAGCTTTTTTGCTAAATATGGTGTTTTTGGCAGAGCAACACGGACTAGAGTATGTGGTATGGAGCTACTGATCTGGTAAACACCGATCAGGAAGGAGGCTCAAAAGCCGTTCTCATGCACCTGAGATAAATAACATGATACATCTATGGCATCACCCAGGAGTATGTTGAATCACCTCTCTTCTGTCACTTGTGTATTCTGAACAGATCTTGATCATCTGGACCTTCCACAGAACATCTCACTGGTCCAATATACTGATAACAACATGATAAACAGAACTGATAAGCAGAAAGTGGCAAGTACTCTGAATGTTCTAGTAACATACATGAGCTCCTAAAAATGGGTGATAAATACTACAAAGACTCAAGATCCCGATTTATCAGTCAATTGTTTAGAAGTCCAGCAGTATGCTAAAATATCATTTTCAAGATAAAGAATGAGTTATTGCACCTTGCACTTCCTACCACTTAGAAGCATAGCACTTGGAGGGTTTTTAAAATACTGTTTCAGCCCACTTACGTGACTCAAAAGAGGGCTTTGCAGTAAAACAAGGCCGAAGTACAAATAGTCCCGCCACTTGGGCCACAGAGCCCATTAGATCCACAGTTTTAAAGGAATTTATGTTAATCTACATAATCAACATTATGTAGAGTCTCTAGGAAGACCCAACAGGAGAGTTGCAGCAAAGATCTCTAGGGTTCTGGATCGAAATCATGCTACCTACAGTGGAGAACTGTATCCTATTTACAAATCAGTTCCTAGCATGTTATTGAGTGATGGTAAAAACTAAGTGTAAGACCACAGGATAGCAAGTGACCATTGACCATAGCTGTCCAAAATGAACTAGATGCTATTAGACCTAAGGATGTCATAAGATTCAACTGGTCCAGCAACAATACATCTTTTAAGAGAAGTTTCATCCACATATACCTAGGACAGAACCAAGGAAGTCTAGAAGACCCAAGTAAGCTTCATGATTAGGTTTACCATGTACCAATGACTCACACTTTTCTTACACCTATGGGCTCATGGAACAGTTTCTTACAGCCAGCTAACAGAGGAAAAACCCAGAACTAGTTCATGGATGTCTACTAGATATGTTGAGGCAAGATTAAAAATAGACTCCTGCTGCACTGCAGCCCAATTCAAGGGTGGGCCTGAAACACAGTAGTGAGGAGAAATTCTCTCAATGAGCAAAACATGGGTCAGTGCATCTGGTCATCCAATTTGAACAAAACAGCTGGCTAAAGGTAAGGATATATATGAACACATGGACAGTGGAAAATGGTTTGACTGGTCAGAGGCCAGGAAAGAGCAAGATTGGAAGATCAGCGATAAGAAAGTCTTAGAAGTGTTTAGATGAGCCTGAGGGAGTGGGCACAAAGGTTGAGCATCCTGGAAACACACTAAATGACCTTGATAGAGCATCAGTTGCAGAAGACATCCGGAACAACAGGTAAACAGGATTACTTATCCAGTAGCTGTCTGCCAGCTTCTCTATTTGGGCACCCTAGTACTTTCTCAATGGGCCTAAGAATGGAGTAGTGGTGGTGAAGAGATGGAGCCTCTACATGGGCTCAACACCATGGGCTCCTCCCACCACTCAATGTAATCTGGGTAGCACTACTGCTGAATATACACACACAGACATATATATATGCTTTTTCAGATTCTTTTCCCTTATAGGTTATTGCGAAATATGAGTATAGTTCCCTGTGCTATAGAGTAGGTCCTTGTTGGTTAACTATTTTAAATATAGTGATGTGTATATGTTAACTTCAAACTCCTAATTTATCCCTCCCCCCACTTCCTCTTTGGTAACCATAAGTTTGCTTTCTATGTCTGTGGGTCTACTTCTGTCTTGTAAATATTGATAAAACAGAAATTTGTATCGTTTTTTTTATAGATTCCACATATGAGCAATATATGATATTTGTCTTCACTGTCTGGCTTACGTCACTTAGTATGATAATCTATAGGTCCATCCATGTTGCTGCAAATAGCATTATTTCATTCTCTTTCATAGCTGAGTAATATTGCATTATATATACACATAATATATATCCTTATTATTCTTATTATATTCTTATTATATATATATATAACATATATTCATTATCCATTCATCTGTCAATGGACATTTAGGTTGCTTCCATGTCTTGCCTATTGTAAATAGTGTTGCTATGAACATAGGGATGCATGTGTCTTTTCGAATTATGGTTTTCTCCAGGTATATGCCCAGGAGTGGAATTGCAGGATCATATGGTAACTCTGTTTTTAGTTTTTTAAGGAACCTCCATACAGTTTTCCACAGTGGCTATACCAATTTACATTCCCACCAACTGTTTAGGAAGGTTCCTTTTTCTCCACACCCTCATCAGCATTTATTATTTGTAGACTTTTTGATGATGGCCATTCTGCCTGGAGTGAGGTGATACCTCGTGTAGTTCTGATTTGTATTTCGCTAATAATTAGCAATGCCAAGCATTTTTTCATGTGCCTGTTGGCCCTCTGTATGTCTTCTTTGGATAAATGTCTATTTAGATATTCTGCCCATTATTTGATTGGGTTGTTTTTTTTGATACTGAGCCATATGAGCTGTTTGTATATTTTGGAAATCAATCCTTTGTTGCATCATTTGCAAATATTTTCTCCCATTCCGTAGGTTGTCTTTTTGTTTTGTTTATGGTTTTCTTTGCTGTGCAAAAGCTTTTAAGTTTGAGTCCCATTTGTTTGTTCTTGTTTTTATCTCCATTACTCTTAGAGGTGGATCCAAAAAGATACTGCTGTGATTTATGTCAAGAAGCGTTCTGCCTATGCTTTCCTCTAAGAGTTTTATAGTATCAGGTCTTACATTTAGGTCTTTAATTCATTTTATTTTTGTGTATGGTGTTCTACATATGTTCTAATTTCATTTTTTTACATGTAGCTGTCCAGTTTTCCCAGCACCATTTACTGAAGAGACTGTCTTTTCTCCATTGTCTATTCTTGCCTCCTTAATTGTAGATTAATTGAACATAAGTGCATGGGCTTATTTCTAGGCTCTCTATCCTGTTCAATTGATCTATCTGTCTTCTTTTGTGCCAGTACCACACTGTTTGATTACTATATCTTTGCAGTATAGTCTGAAGTCAGGAAGCCTGCTTCCTTCAGCTCCTTCTTCTTCCTCAAGATTGCTTTGGCTATTCAGGGTCTTTTTTGTCTACATACAAATTAAAAAATTTTTTTTGTTCTAGTTCTATGAAAAACGCCATTGGGAATAGGATAGGGATTGCACTGAATCTGTAGATTGCCTTGGGTAGTACAGTCATTTTGACAATACTGATTCTTCCTATCTAACAACATGGTATATCTTTCCATCTGTTTGTGTCATCTTTGATTTTCTTTCATCAGTGTCTTATAGTTTCCAGAGTACAGATCTTTTGCCTCCTTAGGTAGGTTTATTCCTAGTTAGTTTATTCTTTTTGATATAATTGCAAATGGGATTGTTTCCTTAATTTCTCTTTCTGACATTTCATTATTAGTGTATAGAAATGCAACAGATTTCTGTATATCAATATTGTTAAAGAATCAATATTGTTAAAATGAATTATTTCATGGATACATTTCAAGCTTATGTATGTCCAGCTTTTTTAAACTATTTAATATCATTCAAATTTGCATACTTTATAAATAAAACATTGAAAATGAATAAAATTCTATCTTTTACTATTTGCTAATACATATGAAAAAGTTTTTAATTACATATAAGAAACTATAAATGGTAACATTTGTGCAAGTAGATTAGCAGGAGGATTTTCACTTTTAATTTTAAGTCCTTCTGAATAGTTTAAGGGTTTTACAAAGACCATATATCACTCACATAATCATCAAATAAGCACATACAGATTTTTCCAAAAATATAGTCATTATAAAATGGAATTTATCCCTTCTTTCTTCTGATGAAGTATTTTTGCATAAGCTTGTACATTTAAAAATTACATTTCAAAAGGCAAGATTTGTTGACTTGTTTGGTCATTACTTCATCTTTTGTCTGTATATTTTTGTTATATTTATACAAACAAGCTTTATTTTTTGAATGCTTTTCATGAACTTACACCTCTCACATTTGATGTTAGGACTGTTCTAGAGGGTGAATTTTGCAAGCCAATCAGTTAGTACCAAATGCAATGACTTCATATTCTGGGAAAGTTGACATATTTTAAGAAACAGTTTTTCATATGCTGTTTCATATTTGGCACAAACTTTAGAATGACATAGATTGTTCTGGATCATTTCATGGCAAATTTAATTTCTGTATTACCTCACTTTCTCATCCAAAAGATGCCTTTTTTTCTATTCAAGTTAAACAGACATTAATATCTCAACAGGGAAAATATGAATTTTTAAATTTTTATAATAGCCTTTTCAGTCCCAAACATTACAGTATTGGTTACAGTTAATGCTTGCTAACTAAAAAATGTTCTTTTCAGTTTAGTTCAGTTTAACAAACATTTACTGATTATTTTATGTACCACAAACTGGCTTGAGCTCAAGAGTTACAAAGACAGCTAAGTAGTCTCTGCTGTCCAAAATATTCATCAACTAAAAGAGAAATCTAAAGAGAATATCAATGTGATCACTGAGGACTAAGGACCCACAAAGGACAGGAACCTCTCTCATTTCTACCTTTCAAAATAAGTATACACTCTTTAATTTAATTATAATTCAATTATAAATTCCTACTTGGTAAAATCCCTTTATACCTTTCTTTGTGCCAGCCTTTCTAAATAGATATGAACAATCCTACTCAAAATAATATTCCTTGTGAATGACAATGATGAGAAGTGTCTGGGAAGAAATATGGCAGAGACATATATCAAGAGTCTCAGATTCATGTGAAACTAAATTTGATATAAGAAGCTTAAATTCTAAGAGAACAAGAAAGAATACAGCTGATATAGAAAAAAAAAAGAAAAGGGAAGGAGAGAGATAAAGAACATGAAAACTAAATCAGTTCTATAATTCCTATATCCTGCATGCAGAAATATCTCCAACTCGGGAAATACCTTTAATGTACCACATGACTAAGGTCATGGCATGGCTTCCAGATACCTATTTTGAGCTTTTTGTTTTGTTTTGTTTTGTTTTAAGCAATGGGACAATATTTTGATGACTTTTGCTGTGAAAACACACAAGTGAAGAGAACTTATCCGTGAAATTGATTTTTTTTTTTCAAGAAAATGTCCTATGAAGAAACAGAAAGCAACCTGCATAAATCCTATCTGAGAAAGCAGCCATAAAAGAAGTATCAGGTCAAAGGACAGTTGTGAATTAGAAAAGAGTACTTTACTGTAAAGAAAGTGTAATATGAAAAATGAAATGACACTTGCATATGCATGAGTGACAAGGCATGAATTGGGCACAAACTTCACTAAATATTAAATTATTTTTTTTCTTACATCTTTTTCTTTCCTAGGGCAATGTCAAAGTTTAGATCTCTTTTTTTGAGGGGGAAAGATCAGATTCCTATGGTTGTTGAAGTCCCTGTGGTTCAATTTTACCCTTTTTTAGTTTTACGATCATTCTTAGAAAGAAATCGATCATAATCTCAAAATAATCTTTAAAAAATTTTACTTATATTTTAAATAAATGACTGCTAGAGGACCAATTTTATGGAATAACTCAAGAGCTACATTTATAGAATGTGTAAAGGATGCATTGCTTCAAAATAAGTATCAAAGATCCATTTTTTCCTTAGTATTATATGGAAGGCACAAAATGAAAGCACAGCTGGAGTCTTCAGTGAATTTTTACAAAGAATTTTTTGTGTTGTGAATTACAAGAAAGAGCATTTCCACTCAAATCTTCTAAAATGAATATTCAGTATTTATTGTATGATATATTCTCCACTGAAATTGTGCATTCAGGTCAAGAGAGATGTGAGCTAAGGAAGACATGAATGATAGGTAAATATAAATGCATAAATCATCAGTGTCTAATAATTTATAAATTGTCCTTTCACACTATAAAGCTCTTTAAAAATAGTTTCTAAACAAAGGAAAATGAAGCACCTTAATCTTCAATAAAGTTAACAGGAAATTTGACTGCTTAGTAAATTGAATTGTCAAATATGCTCAGAACAAAATGTAAAGAAAATATTATATACCAAAATATAGCTGTATCCAAATATAAATATAGTATACATGTGTATTCACATATATGAAATACATGAAATGGAGAAAATTCATACCTGAAACTAATGAAAGTGGAAACAAGCAATCAAAAGGTCTGTATTTAAGAATGGTTCTACAGAAATAAATTGAAGTGTAAAATGTAATCAATGAGCTACTTTAAATGGAGATAAAAGAGAGTTATTGAATAAACTATTTTTTATTTCTACCCCAATCCACTTTACCAAATAGCATTATTTCATAACTATATTTTGCTAGATAGCTTGTAGGTCCCATTTTAATATACTGATCAATAATGTGGATAGATTATAAATAACTTATTGATTTCATGCTTGTTTAACACAAAATGGAGGCAATGGCTTCTTCTGTCAACTAATATGATGTCTATGTTTTGTTTTTAGCATACGTTATACACTATTTATCAATGTTTAAATTCTTATAGAGAGAATGTTACCTTCCCAAAGTACTCTGGCTTTTAGTATAATAGGGGAGTTTGCCCAGGACAGTACTATCTATTATCATAGGAGGTCTGGAAGGGATCTCACACCTAATTGGTCCACATTCTTGCCTCAAGATACTGGGTTGGCTAAAAGGTTCATTCGTTTTTTTTTCTGTAAGATGGCTCTAGTAGTGCTTAGTTGTCTTTAACTTCATTCGAAACAATTTTGTTAGATTGTATTGTGATAGCTGTGATAGCTGTCATATCAGTGTGCATTTTAAAAAACATCAAAATTGGTGAATTTTTGTGTAGCCGTTTTAATATTGAAGATGGAAGAAAGAAAGCAACATTTTCAGCATATTATGCTTTACTATTTCAAGAAAGGTAAAAACGCAACTGAAATGCAAAAAAAGATTTGTGCAGTGTACGGAGAAGGTGCTGTGACTGATGGAACGTGTCAAAAGTGGTTTGTGAAGTTTCCTGCTGGAAATTTCTCGCTGGACGATGCTCCACAGTCGGGTAGACCAGTTGAAGTTGATAGCGATCAAATCGAGACATTAATTTAGAACAATCAATGTTATACCATGCAGGAGATAGCCAACCTACTCAAAATATCCAAATCAAGCACTGAAAATCATTTGCCCCAGCTTGGTTATGTTAATCGATTTGATGTCTGGGTTGCACATAAGTTAAGCGAAAAAAACCTTCTTGATCATATTTCCTCATGAGATTCTCTGCTTAAACATAATAAAAACATTCCATTTTAAAAATAAATTGTGACAGGCGATGAAAAGTGGATACTGTACAATAATGTGGAATGGAAGAGGTTGTCGGGCAAGTGAAATGAACCACCACCAACCACACCAGAGGCTGGTCTTCATCCAAAGAAGGTGATGCTGTGTCTATGGTGGGATTGGAAGGGAGTCCTCTACTATGTGCTCCTTCTGGAAAACCAAACAAGTAATTCCAACAAGTACTGCTCCCAATTAGACCAACTGAAAGCGGCACTCAACAAAAAGTGTCCAGAATTAGTCAGCTTTAGAAAACGCATAATCTTCCATCAGAATAACACAAGACCGCATGTTTCTTTGATGACTAGGCAAAAACTGTTACAGGTTGTCTGGGAAGTTTGGTGTCATCTGCCATATTCATCAGACATTGCACCTGTGGATTTCCATTTATTTCAGTCTTTACAAAACACTTGTAATGGAAGTGGAAATTCAATGGAAAAAATTTCAATTCCCTGGAAGACTGTAAAAGGCACCTAGAACAGTTCTTTGCTCAAAAAGATAAAAACTTTTGGGAAGATGGAATTATGAAGTTGCCTGAAAAATAGCAGAAGGTAGTGGAACAAAAGGGTGAATATGTTGTTAAATAAAGTTCTTGGTGAAAATGAAAAATGTGTCTTTTATTTTTACTTAAAAACCGAAGGCACTTTTTGGCCAACCCAATAGGTACAGTGGTTAATAAACAACATAACTTAAAAAAACTGTGATATTTGAAAATAATTACATAGACATCTGGAATTCAGTAGACAGTGAATAAAAAGGGAAAAATTAGTTTTATATTGCATGATCCTTTCTACTAGCATGTTAACAAAGTTCCAAGATTAGCAGAGGTCAGGACAGTGGAAAGAAATTTCCAACCCTTCCCTGGGAAAGCTTTCAATTCAGCCCAAACTTCAAACTGGCTCTAACTCTTCTTGTCCTCCAAAGGGGGAATAAGATCTCTTTACTCTTTTCTAATTTTCTGGCACACAGGGAGAGAGTTTTACACAATGTGGTTGCCTTTATGGCATCAATAAAATATTATAATTTCTTTTATTCTTTGATTCTCCTTTATTGATATTTGAAAATTTTATGCTTATAATCTTTGCATTTCGCACTTTGCTTAGTATTGGTATTTGATCACCATCTAAGATCTTACATTTCAAATTCTGCTTCTCTTTATCTGTTTATCCTTTTCTAGCCTCACTATCAATAATGAAGAATGAATATAATTATTCTATCACCAAATACATTGTTTCTTCCATAGTTTACCCAGTAAAAGACCTACGATGAAGCCTCCAGGTTACTTCAGTTGACTGATTTTTTTACCATATTCTTGATATGTTTTAAAAATAAAATACAATATATTTATGGCAAAAATAATAAATCTTTTAAAATTAATTTATTTATTACTGAAATAGTTGATGTACACTATTATGTTAGTTTCAGGTGTACTACATATTGATTTAACATGGAAATATATTACAAAAATGATCACCACAATAAGTCTAGTAAGCATTTTTCCCATACACAGTTATTATTGACCATATTCCTTATGCTGTGTATTATATCCTTAAGGATTATTTATTTTATAACTGGAAGTTAGTATCTCTTCATCACCTTCACTTGTTTCACCCAACCCTACATCTCCCTCTGGCAACTACCTGTTTGTTCTCTGTATCTATGAGTCTATTTTCACTTTGTTTTGTTTAGTTTTTCCACATATAAATGAGATCATAGTGTATTTTTCTTTCTGTCTGACTTACTTCACTTACTATGATACCCTCTAGGTCCATCCTTGTTGTCACAAATGGCAAGATTTCAATTTTTTATGGCTGAGTAACACTCCATTGTATTTATATACCATATCTTTTAAATTCATTCATCTATTGGAAGACACTTAGGTTGTTTCCATATCTTGGTTATTGTAAAAAAATGATACAGTGAACACTGGGGTGCATATATCTTTTCAACTCAGAGTTTTTATTTTCTTCAGATAAATACCTAGATGTGAAATTGCTGGATTATATGGTAGTTCTACTTTTAATTTCTTGAGGAACCACACTGTTTTCCATAGAGGCTCACGAATTTACAGTCCCACCAACAGTGCATGAGGGTTCCATTCCCTTTTCTCCATATCCTTGCCAATACTTATTTGTTGTCTTTTTGATGATAGCCATTCACAGATATGAGGTGTTATCTCATTGGAGTTTTGATTTGCATTTCCCTGATGATTAGTGATACTGAGGATATTTTCATGTGTCAGTCAGCCACCTGTATATCTTCTTTGGAAAAATGTCTATTCAGATCTTCTACCTGTTTTTCAATGAGTTGTATGGTTTTTCTGATATTGAGTTGTATGTGTTCTTTGCATATTTTGGATATTAATCCCTTATGGGATATATTGTTTCCAAATATCTTCTCCCATTCAGTAGGCTACATTTTTGTTTTGTTGCTGGTTTCCTTCACTGTGAAAAAGCTTTTAAGTTTTATTAGGTCCCACTTGTTTATTTTTGCTTTTGTTTCCCTTGCCTGAGGATACAGATTCCAAAAAAATGTTGCTAATATCGTACTGCCTATGTTTTCTTCTAGGAGCTTTATGTTTTCAGGTCTTACATTTAAGCCTTTAATCCAGTTTGAGTTTATTTTTGTATGTGGTATAGAAATTAGTTCAGTTACATTCTTTTACATGTAGCTGTCCAAATTTCCCAACACCATTTATTGAAGAGGCTGTCTTTTCTCCATTATATATTATTGCTTCCTTTCTTGTAGATTAATTAACCATACTAGTGTGGATTTATTTCTTGGCTCTTTATTCTGTTCCAGTGATCTATGGGCCAATTTTGGTGCCAGTACCATACTACTTTCATTACTATAGCTTTATATTATGGTTTGAAATCAGGGAGTGTGATACCTCTAGCTTTGTTCTTTTTTTCTCAAGATTGCTTTAGCTATTTCAGTTCTTTAGCGTTTCCATACAAATTTTAGAATTATTTGTTCTAGTTCTATGAAAATGCCATTGGTATTCTGATAAGAGTTTCCACTGAATCTAATAGATTGCCTTGGGTAGTAGGGTCCTTTTAACAATATTAATTCTTCCAATTTATGAGCACAATATAATTGTTTTCCATTTGTTTATATCATCTTCAGTTTCTTTCATCAGTATCTCATAGTTTTCTGAATATAAGTCTTTTACCTCCTTGGTTAGATTTCTTCTTAGGTATTTTATTCTTTTTGATGCAACTGTAAATGAAATTGTTCCCTTAATTACTCTTTCTGTTAGTTCACTGTTAGTGTATAGAAATACAACAGATATCTGTATATTAATTTCATATCCTGCAACTTTACCAAATTCATTGATGAGGTCTAGTAGTTTTTTGGCGGCATCATTAGGATATTCTATGTATAGTGTCATATCAGCAAACAATGACAGTTTTATTTCTTCCTTTCCAATTTAGATTCCTTTCTATTTTTTTTTCTTTTCTGATTGCTGTGGTTAGGACTTCAAGTAATATGTTGATTAAAAGGCATCCTTGGGCTTCCCTGGTGGCACAGTGGTTGAGAGTCCGCCTGCCAATGCAGGGGACACCAGTTCATGCCCCAGTCCAGGAAGATTCCACATGCCGAGGAGCAGCTGCGCCCGTGAGCCATGGCCGCTGAGCCTGTGCGTCCGGAGCCTGTTGCTCCACAACGGGAGAGGCCACACTGTGAGAGGCCCGCGTACCGCAAAAAAAAAAAAAAAAAGGCATTCTTTTCTTGTTCTTGATCTTAGAGGAAATGCTTTCAGCTTTCCATCATTGCACCTATTGAGGTAATCATGATTTTTATCTTCAACTTGTTAATGGGGTGTATCACATTGATTGATTTGCAGATCTTGAACCATCCTTGCATCCCTGGAATAAATCCCTTTTGATCATGGTGTATGATCATTTTAATGTATCATGGAATTCAGTTTACTAATTGTTTATTGAAGATTTTTGTATCTATGTTCACCAGGGATATTGGCCTGTAATATTTTGTGTGGTGTCTTTGTCTGGTTTTGGTATCAAGGTTTGCTGGCCTGATAGAATGAGATCCAAAGCATTCCTTCTTCTTCAATTTTTTGGAATAGTTTAAGAAGAATAGGTATTAACTTTTCTTTGTTTGGTATGGCCCACCTATGAAACCATTGGTCCTGGACTTAGGTTTGTTTGGAGGCGACTTAGGTTTGTTTGGAAGCTTTTTTATTATTGATACAATTTCAGTACTCATAATCAGTCTATTCATATTTCTATTTCTTCTTGATTCATTCTTGGGAGATGGTACATCTCTAGGAATTTACCCATTTCTTCTAGGTTATCCAATATTGGAATATACTTCTTCATAGTACTCTCTTATGATCCTTTGCATTTCTGTGGCATCAGTTATAACTTCTTTTTCATTTCTGAATTAATTTATTGGGACCTTTCTCTATTTTCTTGCTAAGTCTGGCTAAAGGTTTATCAATTTTGTTTATCTTTTCAAAGAACCAGCTTTTAGTTACGTTGATCTTTTCTATTGTTCTTTTAGTCTCTAATTCACTTATTTCTACTCTCATCTTTGGTATTTCCTTCTTTCTACTAACTTTGAATTTTGTTTGTTCTTCCTTTTCTAGTTCCTTTAGGTATGAGGTTATATTTTTTACTTGAGATTTTTCTTATTTCTTGAGGTAGGCTTGTATTGCTTTAAACTTCCCTCTTAGAACTGCTTTTGCTGCATCCCATTAATTTTGTATCATTATTTTTCCACTTTCATTTGTTTCCAGGTATTTTTTTATTTCCTCTTTGATTTCTTCAATGACCATTTGGTTGTATAGTAGCATATTATTTGGACTCCACATGTTTGTGTGTTTTTTGCAGGTTTTTTTTCCCTATAATTGATTTCTACTCTCATACTGTGTAATTGGGGGGAAAATGCTTGATATGATTTCAATCCTCTTAAATTTATTGAGACTTGTTTTGTGGCTTAGCATGTGATCTACTCTGGATAATGTTCTATGTGCGCCTAAAAAGAATGTGTATTCTGCTGCTTTGGGATGGAGTATTCTGTACATGACTATTATGTTCATCTGGTCTACTGTGTCATTTAAGGCCAGTGTTTCCTTATTGATTTTCTGTCTGGATCATCTGTCCATTGATGCAAATTGGTGGGAAGTTAAAGACCACTACTATTATTATATTACTGTCAATTTCTCCCTTTATATTGGTTAATGTTTGTTTTATGTATTTAGGTACTCCTATGCTGAATGCATGGATATTTACAATTGTAATATCTTCTTGTTGGATTGATCCCTTTATCATTATGTAATGTCCTTCTTTCTCTCCTGTTACAGTCTTTCTTTTAGAGTCTGTTTTGTCCAATATAAATATTGCTACCGCAGCTTTCTGTTTCCTTTTACATGGAATACCTTTTTCCATCCCCTCACTTTCAGTCTGTGTGTCTCTTTAGATCTGAAATGAGTCTCTTGTAGGCAGTATATATAGGAGGTCCTGTTTTTTCTTTTTTTTCAATCCATTCAGGCCCTCTATGTCTTTTGATTGGAGCATTTAGCCCTTTTACATTTAAAGTAATTATTGATAGGTATGTACTTACTGCCATTTTGTTGGTTGTCTTCTGGTTGTTTTTGTATTACTTTTTGTTTCCTTTCTTCTTCTTTTGCTCTCTTCCCTTGTGATCTGATGACTATCTTTAGTGTTATGTTTGGATTCCTGTGTGTGTGTGTGTGTGTGTGTGTGTGTATCTATTATAAGTTTTTGGTTTGTGATTTCCATGAAATTCATATATATACACATAAATATATATATATATATATGAATATATGTGATTATATATTTTGAGTTGATGATCTCTTAAGTTCAAACACATTCTAACAATCCTGTAGTTTTACTCCCGCTCCACCCATGTTTTATGTTTTTGACATAACTTTACATCTTTGTGTGTGTGTGTGTGTGTGTGTGTGTGTGTGTGTGTGTGTGTGGTCACGCTGCACAGCAGGTGGGATTTTAGTTCCCCGATGAGGGATCGAACCCAGGCCCTCAGCAGTGAGAGTGTGGAGCCCTAACCACTTGGCCACCAGTGAATTCCCTATATCTTTTATTTTGTATCCCTTAACTACTTTTTGTGGATATAGATGATTTTACTACTACTTTTGTCTTTTAACCATCTTACTAGCTTTATAAGTGGTTAATCTACTACCTTTACTGTATGCTAGTCTTTACCAACATTTTTTTTTTCTTTCATAATTTTCTTATTTCTAGTTACGGTTTTTTGTTTTCCACATAGAGAAGTCCCTTTAACATTTCTTGTAAAGCCAGTTTGGTGGTGAACTCTTTTAGCTTTTGCTTGTCTGAAAAAAAAATCTTTATCTTGCCTTCAAATCTGAATGTTTAGTTTTTCCTTTCATCACTTTGAAAACATTGTGTCACTCCTTTCTGGGTTACAAAGTTTCTGCTGAAAAGTCAGCAGATTATCTTACAGGAGTTCCTTTGTACATAACCAGGTGCTTTTCTCTCACTGCTTTTAAGATTCTCTCTTTATCTTTAATTTTTGCCATTTTAATTATAATGTGTCTTGGTGTGGACCTCTTTGGGTCTATCTTGTTTGAGACTCTTTGTGCTTCCTGGTATTGGATGTCTGTTTCCCTCTCCAGGTTAGGGATGTTTTCAGCTACTATTTCTTCAAATAAGTTCTCTGCCCCTTTCTTTCTCTCTTCCCTTTCTGGAACCTTATAATGTGAATGTTAGTATGCTGGATGTTGTCCCAGAGGTCTCTTAAACTATCCTCACTTTTTAAAAAAGAATTGTTTCTGCTCATCTTGTTTGATTTTCACTACTGTCTTCCAGATCGCTAATTCATTCCTCTGTATCATCTAATCTACTTTTGATTTCTTTTAGTATATTTTTTATTTCGGTATCTGTATTCTTCAGCTCTGTTTCATTCTTTTTTCTATTTTCTAACTCTTTGTTGAAATTCTCACATCCATTCTTCTCCCAAGTTAAGTGAGCAACTTCCTGATCATTATCTTGAACTCTTTATCAGGTAGCTTGCTAATCTCCACCTTGTTTAGTTCTTTTTCTGTCTTGTTCCTTTGTTCAGAACATATTCCTCTCTCTTCTTACTTTCCCTAATTCTCTGTGTTTATTTCCATGTATTAGTTCGGACAGTTACATCTCTCAATCTTGGAAACGTTGGCTTATGTAGGAAACATCCTATGGGGTCCAGCAGCGTCACCAAAGCTACATGCTCTAGGGGTGCCTCCATATGAGCTGAATGCTCCCTTCTGTTGTGGTGGGGCTGACTACTGTGGGCACACTGGTAGGCAGGGCTGGTCCCTGGCCTGGTTGGCTGCAAAGCCTTGTCTCATGATACGTCTGTGAGGTCCCTGGAGGGCAGAGTATGCTTCTTGTGAGGTTGGCTGTGCAGCCCACTTGCACACAGTTGCTGCCAGCCTGCTAATGGGTGCAATAGGGTCCCCAAGCAGCCAGCCATATGGTCTGCTGGTATACAGCTGTTGTAGGCCCACTGGTAGGCTTGGTCACCTCCCCACACAGCTAACCACAGGGCCCAGAGGCACTCGGCTGCTTCAGACATGCTGGTGGGCATGGCTAGTCACAAGGCCAGAGGCACACAACTGCTGCCAGCCCACTGGTGAATGGGGCCAGTACCTTGTGCAGCTGGTCATATAGCACATGGCTGCTATGGGCTCACTGGTGGGTGGGGCAAGCTCTCCAGCACCAACAGGCTAGAGAGAGAATCCAATATGGCACTTGCAAGCACCAGTGTCATCACGGTAGAATGGGCTACTAAAAATGGCTGCCACCAGCATCTTCATCCTTGGGGAGTCCCACGTGCCTCCTGCCTCTTTGAGAGGCTCTCCAAGATCAGAAAGTGGGTCTGACCTCATGCTCCTTTCAAACTACTGCCTCTGTGCTGTGACTCAAAGCATATGAGATTTGGGTGCACCCTTTAAGAGTGGAGTTTGTTTCCTATATCCCCACAGCTTCACCAATTGTAAGCCTGGTTTTCAAAGTCAAACATTCTGGAGGCTTGTCTTACTTGGAGAGCCCAATGTGGACCTTGGAACTCCTTGGGGTAGACCTCTACAGTTGTGATATTCTTCTCGTTTGTGGGTCACCAACCTGTGAGCATGGGTGCTGATTATACCGTGCCTCTGCCCCTCCTACCTGCTGCATTGTGGCTCCTTCTTTATACCTTTAGTTATAAAAAAAATCTTTTCTTCTTGTCTTCAGGTCTTATAGATACTTGCTCTGTAAATAGTTGTAATTTTGGTGTGCCCATGGGAGGAGGTGAGTTCAGGGTTTTCCTATTCTGCCACTTTGGGTTCACTCCCCATAAATAGTGACAGCTTGTCCTCCAAAGTGCAATAACCATGGATAGCAAAAATTTGGCTGAAACTTCCCTTTTCTGGCACATAGAAGATATTGCTAATCAATTATAGTGCTCTTTCCCTCTGCACCGATATGCAGCCCAGTACCTATTTCAAAACAATGTTTCAAGCAACCACTACTACTCTGTAAATATTGGCACAGGAATATGTATAAGCATATTTGTATTCTCTGGTATAAAAAGGCTATTATAATTCTGAATTTATATTATCTATGCAGTTATGAAAATCCTAAGTTAGAAGTTCTCAGTTTAAATGGACTAAATATTGGAATAAATGTTCCATTTTCCTCTGGTAATCACTAAAACAGGCAAAGCACTTATATCCATTTGAAATATGTAAAGTAACAAGCAGTCATCCATAAGGCAAGACAAGGGCATATTGTCCCACTTTACAAGTTGTACGAGGTGCCACCACAGTAACTAGAGAAGTGGTAGAAAAGATGCTAGATTTTTAAAATAAGTAGTTCTTATTACTATTATTATGTTATCTTAAAATTATGAAATATACTTCATATGCACCTCATCAATTAATTGAATGAGTGACTATGAGACTGAGGTTCATCTTATCTTACAGAACAAAGTTCAAACACCTTAAAATGATCAAGACCCTTTGCAGTCTGTTCCCAACTCTTCAGTCATATCTGCCCTTACTTTCTACCATGTGCCCACCAGAATATATGTTACATAACAGCCATGCTGGACTGTACCCAAGCATAGTATGGTTTTTTTTACATTCCTAGATATTTGAAAGTCATTCCTATTGCCCTCAATGCCCTTCCTTCCTTTGCTTTACAATTCCTACCTACTTGTCAAGACCAGGCAAAAATTAGCTCCTCTAAAGCCTTCTCTGAACTTGGGCGTGTCAATCATTCTCACCCCAGTGTTCTTAGAGCACTTTGTACAGAGTTATGTTGCACTCACTGGGTCATGATGTTATTACTAATCTTCCATAAACTACATATATGATCCTCGAAGACAGGAAACACTGATATTTTCATGTTTGTGTCTCATTCCTTGAATAGTACTTACACAAAGTAGAAACTCCGAAAATATATTCTGAAAGAATAAATGAACATTTGAACAAATCATACACTAACCTAAAGTGAATTCAGTTTATAATCAAGAGCCTTTCTTGGGTCCACACTAGTCTCACTGCTCCCTTACCAAATTCTTCATTGTGCTATTTTTACAAGGCTCACTCAAAAGTGACAACCTTGCAGCTTCTGTATTTACCTATCATAATCTCTCCACTATCTCCTCATCCTTAGAAGTGGCAAATACCACAGTGAGAGATTGTTTATTTAAAAGAATCATACGTCATTACAGAATAAAGCAATGTAGATGCTGTCATTTAGTTTAAATTCTAATTTTTAGTTGCCTGAAAAGTAAGGTAAAAATGAAAGATAAAATGAGTAATCTACTTATTATTTAAAAAGGAAAAGAAACTAACATGATAGATACTAAGAGTAAGCAAAGATTTTTCTGTCACTGAACTCTGAAAGTTCTCATTGAAACTTTCATGTATGAAATATGAGATATTAAGTGGAAAGTAAACTTCACCCTCAACAACTATGTTTATAGTATGTGCTAGAAAAAAATATATGACTATTATTTATTTTATTAAATTTTACAGGCATATTATTAAAACAAAACTCAGTAAAGATGATTATACATCAGGCTAAGTTAATATGGTCCAAAATATAATCTTCCTGTAACCCAATTTCTCCAAAGACAGTTGTCAGAGTATCTAGGAATGTGGTTCTTAATCCTATTTGAGCTTTGAACCATTTTACAAATCTGCTGAGTACTACAGTACTCTCAGCACAAAAATGCACATGCACACCCGCCTTTGTATACAATTTCAAGGAGTTCATTGACCCCTTGAAGCCCACCCATAGGTCTCAAGGACTAGTGTGTAGATGGATTACACAGCCTTTAAATAATTTCTCATATGTGTCAATTTTAGACACTACTTTTGATAAAAGATGAGGAGTAAATGATTCAAGGCTGCGGTTTCACTGAAATTCCTAAAATATTTAATTTGAATGACTCTGAAAACCCTCAGGGCAAAATTCCTTCCTCTGATGATAATAACTTTTCTTATAATAACAGTATATTTATCTGCTGAAGCAATGTCAATTTCGCTTTCTGCAGGTATTTTTTATGGCTGGATGAAAGGGGATCCTTAGCCTCTGGTAACTGAACTGTCAAAATGTAAAGTTGGCATCTCGTTATTAAAGGCTATAGAGAGTCAGGGTACAGAGGTACGTAAGGCAAAACAAATTTTTCTTCAAAGAGATATTTGAGACTTACTCCAGCTGAAGAAATGGTAGCTGATACTGAATGCTTTTCATGTCTTTGGTATTTTACAGACATTATTTCATGTAATTCTTACAAATTCATGTTCATATTATAAACATGAAGAAACCAAGGGTCTAAGATGTTAGATAACTTGCCCAGGTTTTCATAATAAGTGACAAAGCCAATATTCAATCTGAGGTTGGTAACTCCAAGCTTATATATGGTCTTTCTAGCATACCATATTGACAATCATCCTTACTCTGCTTTGCACATTAATATTGGAAGGAGTTGGGAGACCCTACATTCTAACTCTCTCCGGAAAGGTAAATAAGATCAAGGTTTTTGTTAAAATTAAATCTCTGGCATTATGTTAAGAGTCTTCCCTTAATGGAATCTCCAATCTACTTCCTCAGTATTTATATAGTCATTTATTTAATCTGATTTGTTCAATATTCACTAGTTCTTTATGGATTTTAGAATATGTCACTCCTCTTAAAGGGAACCATAACAAATTGTGAAAGAAACAGTCTCAGCAGTTAAAAATGCTATTCACATAAGCAGTGATTGTCATTATTGCAAGGAATTTAGCCTGTGGGTTTTCAGAATTGTTCACATGAAATATTCTAGGAATGTCAATGAAAATGGAATGAGATAATGGGATCTCGGGAAGGTAAATGAGCTGTTCCAGAACCTACTAGGGTAAAAAAGAGGATCTTACTTGGAATGTGCACTGTGCTTAAGTTAAAAATTGTCACACAAAACTCTTCCTCCTTACCTTTACATTAGGTAAAAAATAAAAATAATAAACTATTTTAAGCTTCATAATACAAAATTTTAAAAATAAGCTCAGTAAAAATAAGATTAAAAGTTACAAAGATTTAAAGCAAATCATGCAGTGTTAGAATCAGTGGGGTGGGAACAATCCTGGCAACAGAGTTTTGCAAAATGGCTTGATCATATAGTGCATTAAAAACTAGGCATATGTTTACTGGTTCGTTCATATGCTTACTGCTTCATAGAATCAAGAATGTTGTTGGAAACTTATAGTTACCAGAGAGGAAAGGGGGTGGGGAAGGGATAAATTAGGAGTTTGGGATTAGCAGATACAAACTACTATATATAAAATAGATAAACAACAAAGCCCTACCGTATAGCACAGGGAACTATATTCAATATCCTGTAATAAACCACAATAGAAAAGAATATATATATATGTATATATATATATAAAAATATATATGAATCACTTTGCTGTACACCAGAAACTAACACAGCACTGTAAATCAACTATACTTCAATTAAAAAAAAAAGAATGTTGTTAGAATGCAAAGAAAAAAAAAGATTTAAAGCAAATCAGGATTGAAACCTAACAGTATAAATGATCAACACAGTAGAAAAAATCATGTTAAAAAACAAGAGAAATTTGCCCCTTTTTTGGCCTTAATTTTTAAATGAAAAGCATAATGGTATATTCCATTTTAAAAGCTAGAATTAATTTTTAAAATAATAAAAGCACAAATAATTAATATAGATCTTGCTATAATTTATATATATATATTTATGACATCTGATGATTTTTCCATATTAAATACGGGAATTCAGTTATGAATAAATCCACACTTCCAGGCAGAAAATCAAATGAGTTACCTCTTGTATATTTCTGGATTGCTTAAATGTTTATAAATAGTATGATCAATTTTGTGAACAATAAAGTAATAATTCTATAACATTTTACTTAAAATCATGAAAGCATTATAGAAGATGGAATAGTACATGATCTTAAAAATAATAAATAGTTAAGGTATCTTCTACATTCTTCTATATATGTAAAAGATGGTGTAGTAATTTCAGAAGAGAAGATTGAATGAGAAAACTTGAAATAAAATTGTATTCTTTCTATCACTTGAATAAATTTGTAAACTGACATATCTTTCCTACCTCAAACAGCCTTTAAGTAAAATTCAAAGTTGATATTAAAACTAGAAGAGTACTATAATATGATTTTTATTTTTAGTAAAACTGATTTGAAAAATAAGCTCTTATTATGTGTGTTACTGGATAATTAAATTAGGCTATAATATAAATTATTTACTTTCAGATTGTTTTTTAGAAACCATGTTTGTTGAAATTTAGTGAAATGAAAATGGTATTATGCAAGAATTTTCTGCTGATGTTCAATATTTTTTCACATTTATTAAACATAACTTGAATAAATAACTACTCAACAATTAATATTCTGAGTAATTTAAACTTTTCCTTTCAATAAGCTAAACAAACAATTATCTACATGCCTGATATTGTCAGGCCAGCAATAAACAGAAGGTGGTATAAAGGTCAGTGTTTTTGTGTTGAAGCCAAAGAATTTTTAAGACAGTCATAAACAAATGAAATGATAGCCAATGTTTACACAGTAAAGATCAAGATATTAAAATCTTATCTTTACCATATAGTTAATTATATTTATGAATTTTTTTTTCTAATTTCCATTTAGAAGTGGTTATATATAACATAAAGAAAAATTCTGGTTCATTATAATTATTTTCTAACCAGCCATCTAACCAAATTCCCTTATTTTAATTTGTAAATTTTTACTAGGATGAGCATGTCATGGTTTTCTGTATTCATTTTCTAAGCCTTCCAAAACAAAATATGACAGACCAGGTGGATTAAACTACAGAAATTAATTTTCTCACAGTTCCAGAAGCTAGAAGTCCAAGATCAAGGTGTCAGAAGGGTTGCTTTCTCCTAAGGCCTCTCTCCTTGGCTTGCAGAAGATAGCCAAGCTTTCTTGCTGTGTCTTCACATGGTCAGCTGTGTTGTCTGTGCCCTAATATCCTCTTCTTATAAGGATACCAGTTATACTGGATTAGAGTCTCACTCTTATGACCTTATTTTAACCTTAATTACCTCTTTAAAGGCTCTGTCTCCAAAGAGGTCAAGTTGGGGGTTAGGACTTCAACATATGAATTTAGGAGGGGACATAATTTAGTCTCCAGAAATTTCTAAGGACAATAAGATATCATAGACAAAAAAAGAAAGAGAAAACAATCATTTTATGTTTTTGCTTCCATTATTTTGGTTATTTCATTTTTTTTCCTATTGCATTTTAGAGAACTTCCAAAACAATGTTGAATTCTAATAAAATATTGGTCATCTCTGTCCTTTTTCTAATTGTGACAGAAATGTCTATAATGTTTTGTCATTTAGAATAATGTTTGCTATTTATTTCTAATAGCGGTTATCTGATTTAAGCATACCCTGCTGTTCTTATCGTACTTAGATGTTTTATGGATAACTTCTATCTTTCATTCAAGGTTTTTCAGTATCTACTATATAATTATATACCTTCCTCTTTTAATTGGTAAATATTAAAATAGTCTTGCATTCCTGGGATGAGTTTTACATAGTCATGATGTATTATTCTTTGGAGGTATGTAGTATTCTGTTTACTAATATTTTATTTAGAATTTTTGCATCCAATAAAATTAAAAATTTACATAAACTTTGATTCAGCAATCCCACTTCTGGGACTCTAGCCCATAGAAAAAAAGCACCAACAGGTTAAGATTTTATGCTTAAAGATGTTAATTAGCAAATGTTAAGTAGCACAGTTTACAATGGGAAAAAAATGTTTTAGAAAGTTATCCTATAAAGAAGTCCATTTTAAAAATTTCATCTATTGACTAGATTGATGCTGTTCTCGGCATATTATAACACAGTAATTTACAGCAAAGTTGGATTATAACTGATGCAGATTACATTCATGGTATATTTATTTTTGACAAAGATCTCAATAAAAAAAGTCCCAATAAAGAAAAGAAAGCCTCTTCTACAAAAAGTGCTGGAATAATTGAATATGTATATGGAAAAAAATGAACCTTATTCCTTACATACGACTATACACAAAAAATAATTTTAAATCCACATAGTCCTAAACATAAAAGCTAAACCTATAAAATTTCCAAAAGAATGCATGGTGAAAATAACGAATGAAAGAATGGAAAAGCAAACTGATATATTCAGAAAATGTAATATTACTCAGAAACTTAAAAATTAATCAAGCAGCATGGAAGAAACTCAAAAACATTAGACTGAGAAAAGGAAGCCAGACACAAAAGAGTATAAACTACATGAGGCCATTTGTGTGAAAGTTTAGAACAGACTAAACTAATGTATAGCACCAGAAAGTGTAGCAGTTATTGTTTGGGGCCAGGAATGGGGGTGGTGATTGATTTCAAATGGACTTAAAGGAACTTTCTCATGTGAAGAAAATGTTTTATCTTTTAATTGTGGTAGCCAAAATTCTTTGAAAGTATCATTTTAAATGGGTGTATTTATATATGTAAATTATTTCTCAATATGGTTGATTTAATAAAAAGCAAGAAATATATTAGGTTTAAAGAAAGCCTAACAGACAAAACATTGAGAAAATGCACAAGAAAAAACTAAGAATTCAGCAATCAAGGTGCTGAAGCAACCAAGCTCCAAGTGGGTGAAGCAAGCCCTTTGTGGGACATACAGAACAGAATCTATGACTAAGTTGTCCAGCAGAATTGTCTGTGATTATATAAATGGTCTATATATGGACTATCTGACATAATAGTCACTAGCCACATTTGGCTATTGGCACTTAACTGTTAGTTCACCTGAGAACATTAATTTTCACTTTTACTTAATTTTACTTAATTTCTATTTCAATAGTTACATGTGGTTGGTAGTCACCATAATGGAAATCATAGCTCCTCATATACAGTGATTAAGGTTTTCCAGTTTCTTTAGGAAGAGAAATTAAAGAAAAGTAGTAAAACCCACCATGTGTATTGTTTATATTTAGTTGTATATAATAATATAGCATACTGTAGAAAGTCCTCATTTTGTAAAATTTAGAATCATTTAAACATTATTTTTATTTTAAAATAAAAATATAATATGACATCCTTTGAAAGCAGAAGAATACACTAAATGCCCTGTCAAGTCAGTATTTACTAAGCTATAGAGGGCTCAATGAGTAACAGACACCAAGCTTGGTACTTTCATAATTTGAATACACATAGGATTATTACAAATGAGAGGCTTAGAGGACCAATGTTAGAATCATTCAGAGCCACACTTATACCACATGGAAACATTTTACCTCTTCTACTCTCTCACTAATCGCAGTGGGGGGTAAGCCTATTGTCATGACAATTTACTGAATGTACTATACCTACTATATAAGTGAGGAGCTTACAATAAGTAAATAAAAATTGATGCAAAAAATAGTTGTACCTATGACTAAATATTGTATTCAACTGCCTGGTTTGTTGGAGATATATGGAAAGTTCCTTCCTAAATAAATCCTGACTATTGAAACATTGACTTCTCATTTATTTCTGCCATTAAGACACAGTATAAAATTAAATGGGCAGAAACTCGTGTTTTATTCATTTAAGCTAGGATATGGTACAACTGTCTGAGATTTAAATTTTTTATATGATCCTTATATTTTGAAAGTAACTTCCTTAATATAAAACATTATTTTATTTCCAAAAGAAAAATGTCACTGTCCATGGCAGGATCTGTTTATACAAAAGAAAACATATATATATATATATATGTGAAAACATTATATACACTCATACACACACACACACCAGAGACCATTTTGAGCTCCCAATATATGGAGAATGTTGTATTCTATGGAGAATGAATTAAACTTTACATGAGAGTAGGAACTGTATTGTATTGATTACCAGTACACTGGAAATATATGCTCAATTATTTTTCTAATAAATAAATGAATACTTAGTAAGAAAATATTAGGCATACATTGAACCACTAAAAGGAAGAAACCATATTTAACTAAATGTTACAGCTCTAGCACTAGCACCATCCCTGGGGCACATCAAGGGTTGCACCTGTTGATGTGGTTCAATGATGTCTAGATATACATAAACTATATGCGATAATAATGTTGTTAATAATAAAATAGCAAACTCTTATATAACACTATGTGCTAAAAATTGTTCTAAGTTTCTCCTTTTATTAACACATTGTCTTAACAGTATATTTATGAAGTACGTAGTAGTATTATCCCCATTTTAAAAATGAGGAAATGGTGGCACAAACAGAATAAGGATAGATAGAGTTGGATAGATAGATAGATAGGAAGGAAAGAAGGGGGGAGAAAGAGAGAGCGAGAGAAAAGGAAATGAAACAAGAAAGCAAGCAAGAAAGAAAGAGTTAAAATGGCCCAAAGATAATAAAAATCATATCCCTAAGTGAGGTGACAGACCACCATTAGGATTTGCAAAAAGAAAGATGAAAGAAAACCATCCTTAAACCTTTTGCCCAAATAGAAAGTACAAAAAAGTCTAGAATAAAAAAATAAGGAGGAATTATTTAAAGAATTATTGGTGTTCGCTGAGCCCTATTAATCCACAGTGGGAATAGTGGGAATAGTTCCCCCTCTACCTACAGTTCAAAATAATTGGGAAGATCAATTATTATTTGTCTCTTGTAGTTTGAGGGACAAGATGGCCTGCTACACTGCTCCCACCTGGAGAATCTGAAGGATAAAAAGATGTTCTAGTTAGCTACTTAAACAGAAGAGAAAGAAGATGAGCTACGTCGGGCAGCCCAAAATCCCCAAGTCTCTTGGGACAAAGCATGCACGAGCACACAACACAAGAGAGAAAGCATGCGCATAAGGTCTCTTAGGTACTGTCCAAATTGGGCCACCAAAAGGAGCAAGTTGACTTCATTAGACAAAAGTCAGAGTTTGTTCAGGATGTCTAAGGGGCTAATGAAGTAGTAAACTACCAGATGGAATTACAATGCACTTGCCATCATTAACAGAACTGCAAGTGAGAGATCCCTAGTAATGTGGGAAACACAGAAAAACCAAAAAGAAAAGAAAATCCTTGTGAATAAGAGGCTTCTTCAAATATCTACCAAATCCAGAGACCAGCAATTCTGGGTTATCACACCAGGAGCAGACTAACAAGAATGTTCCTGTTCTCCATGCATCTTCTCCCTTCCAATATTCCCATGCTGGAAGGGTCAGAAAATGTGGTTGGCCACACACCTATGGTCAATTAATCTTCAACAAAGGAGGCAAGAATATAAAATGGGAAAAAGACAGTCTCTTCAGCAAGTGGCGCTGGGAAAGTTGGACAGCTGCATGTAAATCAATAAAGTTAGAACACACCCTCACACCACACACAAAAATAAACCCAAAATGGCTTACAGACTTAAACATAAAAAAACGACACCATAAAACTCCTAGAAGAGAGCATAGGCAAAACATTCTCTGACATAAATCGTACCAATGTTTTCTTAGGTCAGTACCACAAGGCAACAGAAATAAAAACAAAAATAAACAAATGGGGCCTAATCAAACTTACAAGCTTTTGCACAGCAAAGGAAACCATAAAAAAAAAAAAAGAAAAGACAACTTATGGAATGGGAGAAAATATTTGCACATTATGTGACAGACAAGGGCTCAATCTCCAAAATATACAAACAGCTCATACAACTCAACAACAAAAAATAAAACAACCCAACTGAAAAATAGGCAGAAGACCTTAATAGATATTTCTCCAAAAAAGACATACAGGTGGCCAGTAGGAACATGAAAAGATGTTCAACATCACCAATTATTAGAGAAATGCAAATCAAAACTACAATGAGTTACCACCTCACTCCAGTCAGAATGGCCATCATTAAAAAGTCTACAAACAACAAATGCAGGAGAGAGTGTGGAGAAAAGGGAACCCTCCTACTCTGTTGGTGGGAATGTAAGTTGGTACAGTCATTATGGAAAACAGTGTGGAGGTTCCTCAGAAAACTAAAAATAGAATTACTACATGACCCAGCAATTCCACTCCTGGGTATATACCCAGACAAAACTATAATTCAAAAAGATATCCACTCCTATGTTCATAGCAGCTATTCTCAATAGCCAAGTCATGGAAACAACCTAAATGTCCATCGATGGAAGAATGGATAAAGATGTGGTATATATACAATGGAATACTACTCAGTCATAAAAGAAAGAATGAAATAGGGCTTCCCTGGTGGTGCAGTGGTTGGGAGTCTGCCTGCTAATGCAAGGGACACAGGTTCGAGCCCTGGTCTGGGAAGATCCCACATGCCGCGGAGCAACTGGGCCCGTGAGCCACAACTACTGAGCCTGCGTGTTTGGAGCCTGTGCTCTGCAACAGGAGAGGCCACGACAGTGAGAGGCCTGCGCACCGCGATGAAGAGTGGCCCCCGCTTGCCACAACTAGAGAAAGCCCTTGCACAGAAACGAAGACCCAACACAGCCAAAAATAAAAATAAATAAATTAAAAGAAGGCTCAACATTTTAAAAAAAGAATGAAATAATGCCATTTGCAGCAACATGGATGCAAATAGAGATTATCATACTAAGTGAAGTAAGTCAGAAAGAGAAAGACAAATACCATATGATATCACTTATATGTGGAATCTAAAATATGACACAAATGAACTTATCTATGAAACAGAAACAGACTCACAGACATAGAGAACAGACTTGTGGTTACCGAGGGGGAGGGGGGGAGGGGAGGGAAGGACTGGGAGTGTGGGATTAGCAGATGTAAACTATTACATACAGAATGGATAAACAACAAGGTCCTACTGTACTGCACAGGGAACTGTATTCAATATCCTGTGATAAACCATAATGGAAAAGAATATTAAAAAAAGAATGTCTACATGTGTAAAACTGAGTCACTTTGCTGCACAGCAGGGATTGGCACAGCACTGTAAATTGACTATACTTCAGTAAAAAAAATAGAATTAAAAAAAAAAAAGGGCTTCCCTGGTGGCGCGGTGGTTGAGAGTACTCCTGCCGATGCAGGGGACAAGGGTTCGTGCCGCGGTCCGGGAAGATCCCACATGCCGCAGAGCGGCTGGGCCCGTGAGCCATGGCCGCTGAGCCTGCGCGTCCAGAGCCTGTGCTCTGCAACGGGAGAGGCCACAACAGTGAGAGGCCCGCATACTGCAAAAAAAAAAAAAAAAAAGAAAATGTGGTTGATGAGATAGGAAGAAGGAGTAGAAAAAGGAAAAAGCAAGGAGCAGGCCATAACCCCCATCTTCTCCCCAGCTACCTGCCTGCGTACTGCTGATGTTAGGAGAGGGAGGAGAGCCACAAATACAAAACAAGATTGAAATTTTAACAAGTACAAGAGACTAGATATTTTAACAACTAAACTACAACTCTGATCTTTGACTTGAAATAACCAGAGGATAGTTTCCAGAAATGTTATAGGGCCTGCCTGAGTTTCTTCCCAAGGGCAGAACTGCATAGAACATATTTAAAGGGAGAATAAATTATAAAAATCAAGGGTTTCTCTTTCTGACTTACTTCACTTAGTATGATAATATCTATTTGCATCCATGTTCCTGCAAATTACAGGTGTGTAGGAATTTAAAGAAAAATTACAGAAAAATGAACTACATACATCACCCCCTACAGTATTTTTGCAGCAAATAAAAATGTGTGTCTAACATCACTGAGGTATTGTTTCCAGGAAATGGAAACTATAATGAGGGCCTAATCAAAAGCTGCTGCATCAGTGTGTAAAAGAAGTTCTGAGCATGAACCTCAAAAACTTTAAGGAGGACAGAGCTGCCTTTTAGAAAAGAAAACCAAGACCAGGAGAATCCAGTGTTTTCAACATATGGTAAATACATTTGTTCCTGCAAAGGGCCTCAAACAAAACAGGCAACAATGTTAAGATCCCTAAAAGGAGTTTTAATCTGTTCCAAGACAGTGTGCTTCAGAGCAGGGAAATCGCATGAATAAAGAGGCATTTAGGAGAGTGTTCTTGTTCCAATCCAGGAGACAGAGTATTGAAGGAAAGATCATTGAGAGGGAAACCTCTAAGGAAGCTGCTGCGGGAGTTTGATAAATAATGCAAATGGGCTGAAACCTTAATATTTAAAGCTATAGGGGACCTTGGAGAGTTTCTAGGCCAATATTTTCCTCTTGAAGCCAAGCAAGGAAAACATGTTCATAAAATGTAACAGACATTAAAACTCAGATGTGCAGCCAAATCTTAAGTTCCTTATTTAGTCTAAAACTAATCTGTCCTGTTTCTTTTTTCTCCACATAATACCTAATGGGTTTAGATAAAAACATAACAGAGATCTAGACATAGAGAGATTCCCCAACCAATCTGGTCATCTAACAGTCCCTTCAAGTAATGCTCACTCTCCCATTTGGATAAAAACTCTGTATCACAAGAGCCTCTTCTTGCCCAACACCCAGTGAAGTCACAACCATTTTAGGTATTACATTCTCCTGGTGTTGGGATGAAGTGGCCCCCAGCCAATCCTTGCACTGGTAATGCTGGTGTCTGAACTGAGGTCCCCTGTTCTCCAAGTTATGGTTTGCTGCCCTGGACACTGTTGCTACAATTTACAGCCAGCAAATTTATGGTCTATTCCTTTGGCTTGGACTTTGTTCCCAGAAGAAATTGGCTTCTTCCTCTTGCCAACTCAGCTTTCCCACAATTCTTATTGGCTTCAGACTCGTGGTTCTCCCTACTGCCTCCATACAGTCCCCTGGCCTAGAGGTCTTTTCTCAACCCCTGTTTTGGGGTCACTCACCCTCACTGTCTCTCACGTTAGTGTCCAACCTACTCTCTTCTCTACACTGATCAGGATCTCTCTGCTCAGTCTCCTCCATGAGTCTCAATTAAGGGAGCAAGGAAGAGCCGCATGCCATTGATATCCCATCAACTGCCCAAACTCTTTCAACCCAGGCTAAAGCCATGAGAGGGAAAATCAGGCTGCATATTTAACTGTCCCCATGTTCTCACTCTTGCTATCCCTTCTGTCTACCAACCCTCAAGGCCAAACTCTTCTCTTATTTTCTTAACTTCATTCCTCACTTCTTTCTGACTTGAGTCTCTCTGTTAATGCTTAGAGGAGATTAGGGGAACCTTCACTAAACGCTGTGAAAAGAAATACATACACCTAAGACTCCGGTCTAACATTAAAATAATAAATAGATTTGAAGGGTTAGGAATTCCTAACTCTTCAAAAGCCTTTCAAACTTATTATCTTGAAAATATATCAAGTGTGTGCCTTCTGTTGGTCAAGCACTAATCATCAGAGAAATGAAAATTAAAACCACAATGAGATATCACCTCACACCTGTCAGAATGGCTATCATCAAAAAGAACACAAAAAACAAATGTTGGTGAGGGTGTGGAGAAAAAGGAATCCTCACACATCGTTGGTGGGAATGTAAATTGGTGCAGCCACTATAGAGAACAGTATGGTGGTTTCTCAAAAAACTAAAAATAGAACTAGGAGCCTAGTACATTCACAAACTGAAAGGTAATTATGCTCCCTTTGTTTTCATATCATTAAGTAATAATAATGCTGAGCAGAGAGTAGCACTTCAGTCTATCTGGTATATATTTCCTACTTTCCATTCATTCTCTCATTCATCCATTCTGCAAACATTTTGTAAGTACCTTTTATGTTCTAGGCACTGATACTAATTGACAGGGTATAAGGTTATTCCCAGTGCCTTAGGCAGTCTGATCCCAGGAAATACAAATGCAAGAACCACTGAAAAATACCCAACATCCTATCTCAAGCTATATGGAATAGCTGTGATCAAATATTGTAAATCAGATATTTTCTGGTTCTAATATTCTATGATTCTATGATAGTTTTATGTTATTTTCTTAAGGAGTTTTTAAGAAATTACTTTTGGGAAGTAACATGCTGAGAGAAATATGGAAACACAACTATGAAGATATATTTTATTCCTCATACTAAAAAAAAAAAAACCTTTTAAATGAAATCATTATGGACAAATGGCAAAGACTCTAGGGATTTCTTCCAAGATCTCTTTTACCTTCTCCCTTAGAGAATTTATCTGATCTGGTGTCTTTAGAATGTCCAAATCCATACTGTCAGTCCAATCTTCAGTATAGAATAACTATAAATTTTAAGTTGGAAAAAAGCAATTTGGCTTTATAACCATATGTATGATCTGCCTGAAATGTGCGAAGGGGCTGTGACATTACTGCTTACTCCTCAGGAGAAGAAAATACGATCAGCTAGAGCTCCTAATTCCCACACCTCAACCACATATATTGTGATAATTAACTGGATCATTAATGGAAACAAACACTATTACAATCTAAACTGAAGATCACTGCAATGGGAAATGTTAACTTCTAATGACCTGCCAACATTAATGAGTTTTTAGTAAATCTAAATATATCTGAAGACTGGAAGGAAAATATTACTGCATTAAGAAACTAGATTCCATCAGCACATTTTGTCTCTCATTAAACTTCATAAAACCTGGAAATACTGTGAAGCATTTTGAACTGTGAAAACACATTAGTCAGTGGAAGCACACTAGTCTATCATTCCAATGAATAAGATGACTGAGCCCTGGAACAGATACGAGTTCTTATGGACCTCCTGGTTCTCCAGGGCATGTCCCAAATCTGTAGAGTCCAGCCTAAAATTGCCTAAATAGAGCATAATGTTGTAAAATGTGTCCCCAGAGGATGGCTCTGTGCTTAAGTACAGATTCACCACCTTAGCAACCCCAGGCTCAGGAGTTCACCAGCACATACCCTGATGGTTTGGTCCTTCAAGCTAAGACATGCATAGTCACAGCAGAATGTAACTATGTGGCATGACTCAACAGACACCAAAAAGGTCTGTAGTAAAGAAAAAACCAGGTCTAACAAATAAAATATTTATTTTTAATTAAAAAGCCAAGATGATTGAAACTACCAAATTTTAGCAAAATTTCTGCAGGATCAAAGAGTAAAGGTAAATTTGACTGTCTATATGTCCTAATGGAGAAAAGGCCCCAAAAGAAGGGAACAGAACACAAGTTAGAATCAATGTGAATGAAGTCAAATCCGGCTGCTGCTGCCTAGCAAAGCATGGCCATAGGGTTGGAATGGACGAGGGAGGGAAATGAGGTTATGAGGTAACGGCCATAGACAGAAAAACCAGGCATAAAAAGTTGGGATAATAAGCTATCCAAATACAGTGGCTACCCTGCTCTGGAAGCCCACAAGAGCACGTGGTATGGACTATACTCACTTATATCCCAAGATTGTTTAATGTTCTTAATAACCAGTTCCCAACTGCAGTCTTTTCATTACAGTCTAAATGAATACAAGGGAATAAAAAAAATCAAAAGTAAGATTAGGTAGTCAGTACTGAGAAGCCGTTTCCTGAATTTATTTAGCAAATTGAGCCATTTATAACAAATTAATAAGACATTGGTAATTGATTTTGGAATTCATTACAAGTGAACTATTTCCATGCTCTGAAATTGTCACCTTGGGGTGAGATGCTAACTATAATAATAGAAGCTAACTTCTTAAAATAATAAAGTTTTCCTTTTGGTCATCAGGTCTGTTTAATTTAAATGTGAATTTATTAAAGTTGGCTTAAAAGGTGAGTCATTAGTCAGGAAAATTGGTGGCTGCTATTTTCAAAGATTTGGGGGGGGGCTTCCCTGGTGGCGCAGTGGTTGAGAGTCTGCCTGCGGATGCAGGGGACACGGGTTCATGGCCCGGTCCGGGAAGATCCCACATGCCGCGGAGCAGCTGGGCCCATGAGCCATGGCCACTGAGCCTGCGCGTCCGGAGACTGTGCTCCGCAACAGGAGAGGCCACAGCAGTGAGAGGTCCGCGTACCGCAAAAAAAAAAAAAAGATTTTTTTTTAACTACTTTGAAAGTAACAAATGCTCTGCGACTCAAATCTGGCTGTATCTTTTAAGATGGCATTGAGGTTTAGATCTGAAATGGAGGTAGGATGGTAGGACACCTCCTAATCCTGTGTTCCATACACAACATCTGACAGACAGGCTATACAGGGAATTCAGTTTAAGAGCTGAAGAAGCTCCTAGGCTATATGGCAGTGAGAATTATAGAGAACATCTCTGACTTGTGGCTATTGTTCCACTGATGCAGACAAACTTAAAATGAGAACCCACTGCTTTCATTACATAAAAGAAATTAATTTGGTAGCTCCTTAGAAAAAAGCTGATTGGTGTCACAAAGAGCAGAAGGAGGATGAACAAGGTGATATATGAACAAAATAGCAACTAGTCTCAAAAGAGGTAACTTGTACAAAGTGTAATTTACTCGATTCCCTTTTAGGAAGAGAAACTAACTATCTGAAAAGGTAAATATACTGTTCTCAGAGGGCATCCACCAGTATAAAGAACAGAGTTGTTTGTTCTGAAAAGATGAATTTACGAGGTCTTTTTAAGTATACTCAGTACGTGTCTTCTTATTTCTGGAATATAAAAAGGGAAATATTAAAACTTGCTTTGAAAATGACTTAGTTCACATTAGCTCACTCTACCTGCTAAAACTGTAACTTGCTGTTCATGCATTTGCTAATAGGCCACTAATTTTTTCCATTTAAATGGATATGTTTTTCTCACACTAATTGTACATCTCAATATTACTAAGTTTGGCATCTTGAAATGGTGTTCCCATTAGGTAACTAACCTATGTAAGTTATTAATGTTCAGCTGAGATATTAGTTTAACATTTATTAAAACATTCTTTGCCATGTTAATACATAATATTCCTTTATTCTCACTATTTTAAAAATAAAATAATTTGAGAAAATATAATATTGAAATATACAGAACCCCTTTTACTTTTATGTATCAAGTTATATCGTAAAAGTTTAGACATTGAACTTAATTCAACCACTCAAAATACCACATAAACCTGGATAGAAAAATTTATGGATGTGAAAAACCACCAATGCAGTACTAAGACAGACTTTATTTACAACTTTGTTGATAGATCTTGGATTTCAACAGAACTGGAAACATGTGCACAAAATTCAGGAAATAATTACTCAGAAATGTCATACTGACTTTGACCACACCCTCTACAGGCCAGTTATTGTACTCCTGTGCTCCTGCTTGTCCCAAACTTTCACATTCGTATCAAATGATTCTCTCTCCCTTTTCCTTAACTCTTAAAACAAAATCAGAGTTTACATTTTCCTACTTTTAATGGTAAAGAATGTGCCTTCCTTAGTCCTCCAACTTCATAGGACAAATGTGCTTCCACATTTCCTGATCTAAAGAAGCAAATCATCCTACTTTATCACCAGTAGAGTGGTTCCCTTCTACCCCATCACTCCCAGACTGTAAACAGCTTGGACCCAGCCCTGCAGCAGAGTGGGGAGATGGAAGGGGTAAGACAGGCTAAGAACTCACTGCAGTGTTAGTAGGAGTCATAGGCAACAATAAATCACACATTTCACATGGCCCAATCTGCTGGAAATCATATGAAGCACCGTTTTCTAGCCCTGCCTGCAAGCCTTGTTTAGCATCCTCTCCATAAATTATCTGATCACCTGAACAGCTTAAGTACCTACCCTGAGAGTACTGTCACCAAGCAAGGGGAATTAATTTAAGATATGCCACACCTCTCTGTTCAAACAACAAAAAAAGTCTGTATACTATAGTTACATGTAGGTTGCCCTTGCAGTCATGTCTTGTTACTCCTGTTTACTGCACAGACCCCTACCTACAAATAAAGAACTTAACTGTAAGAATTAATTGATTAAAATAAGTTCTTTGCCAATTTGCTCATAATTAGCAATGCCAATTTAGCATAACATGTGTGCCCCTAGAGCTCACAGTCTCCCACTTTGGGGATACATTTTTGAAATCTTCCAACCTTTTTTATAGAAAAACACAAAAAGAAGTTGGTTCCAGCTGTGACTTCACTCCCTATGTCTAAAGATACTACAATTTTCCAGTCTTGGGTCTGGCAACATCTATGTTTATGCTTTAGTTCAACACTTAAAAAACGTTAACTGTGAGAGGAGTCAAGATGGCGGACTAGGAGGATGTGGAATTTGTGTCTCCACACAACTAGGGCACCCACCAGGCACCCGTGAGGGACCATGGACACCTAAGGGGACGGGAGGTACCCCCAGAAACCCGGTAGGATGTGGGGCATGGGGAGGAGTGAGGGGGGAAGAGAAGTGGAGGCTTGACGGGACTGGCGCCCCTGAGGGGCGGCTGAGGGAGAGGAAGGGATCCCATGCCCAAAGTGGTAAATTGGGGGACCATTGGGAGGGCAGAGGATCAAAAGGGAGAGTGGCCAGGTTTCCCCTGCCCACTTGGGCCCCCAGGAGCCTGCTGAGATGCCGGGCCTGATACTTTGCCCACCAAGGCCCCCTCCAGCCGGGTGGATCCTGAGGGAGTGGGAGGGAGGGAAGGGGGAACAAAAGTAAAGGCCGGACCTATGAGACTGGCACCCCTGAGGGGTGGCTGAGGGAGGGGAGGACTTCCTACACCCAGCAGGACCCACCCACAGTTAGGGGTCCAGCAGCAACAGGGGAGACCATGGGGGAGACATGGGGGGACACAAAGGAGCAGAAGGGAACGTGGCCAGCGCTTTCCCTGTCCACTTAGGAACCAGGGAGCCCATTGGGCTCTCGGGCCTAATCTTCTGCCCCTCAAGCCTCCCTCCTGCTGCCCAAGTGCCCAAGCCCCGCCTTTACATCCCCACCCAGGGCCCCACCTCTACACTCGGAGACCCACTCTGAGACCCCCTCCAAACGCACTGGGCCTAAACCCCACCCACACACCCTCACCCAGGACCTTATCTCCAAACTCCAGAACTCCACAGAACTCCACACTCGGGAGGCAGCCCTTTGGACATGCTGCCTCTCTGCTTCTGGGCCAGTCCTAAGCAGAGGCCCTGCCCTAAACTTGAACATCACCCGCCTAGGCCCTGCCCCCAAGGCCTTTTCTGGCTGCATGGGTCCTGAGCCTAGGCTCACCCCCCCACCCCACCCCCCACCCCTACCTAGGTCCCACCTCACCCTAAACCCCACCCCTAAGTTCCACCTCTGCCTAAACTCTGCCCCCATAGCCAAGGTTTTTTGTTTTTTCTTTTTTTCTTTTTTCCTCTTTTAGATTGGGGATCTGTTTTACCTTGTTATTGATTCATTGTTGTTTATTCATTTATATTTTTATTTTTTCTAATAAATCTTTTATTTTTCTGATTTTATTCTTCATACTTTGTTACTGTTCTGCTCCTTATTTTTTTTTTTTTTTTTTTGCAGTACGCGGGCCTCTCACTGTTGTGGCCTCTCCCGTTGCAGAGCACAGGTTCCGGATGCGCAGCCTCAGCGGCCATGGCTCACGGGCCCAGCTGCTCCGCGGCATGTGGGATCTTCCTGGACCGGGGCACAAACCCAGTCTGTGTCCCCTGCATTGGCAGGCGGACTCTCAACCACTGCGCCACCAGGGAAGCCCCTCTGTTCTGCTCCTTTTGGCTTGTTCCCCTTTTGGTTTCTTTTCTCTGCTGTGGTTTTGTTTTACCTTACTGCACTTGTTTCAATTATATTTTTATTTTTCCTAATATATTTTTTAGCTTTCTAATTTTATTTTGTTTTTTATTCTTTGTTATTGTCCTGCTTCTTTTTCCTTTTTTTTTTTCCTTTTTGCCTCACCACGTGGCTTGCAGGATCTTGGTTCCCAGGCTGGAGGTCGGGCCTGAGCTCCTGTGGTGGGAGCTCGAAGTCCAAACCGCTGGACTAACAGAGAACCTCAGACCCCAGGGAATATTAATCAGAGTGAGCCCTCCCAGAGGTCCTCATCTCGGCACCAAGACCCAGCTGTATCCAACTGCCTGTAAACTCCACAGCTGGATGCCTCAGGCCAAACAACCAGTAAGGCAGGAATACAGAACCACCCATCAAAAAAAAAAAAAAAAAAAAAGAAATGATACAAAAATATGTTACAGACGAGGGAGCAAAGTAAAAACCTAAAAGACCAAGTAAATGAACACAAAATAGGCAACCTACCTGAAAAAGAATTCAGAGTAATGATAGTAAAGATGATTCAAAATCTCAGAAACAGAATGGAGAAAATACAAGAAACACTGAACAAGGATCTAGAAGAACTAAAGAGTAAACAAACAGTGATGAACAACACAATAACTGAAATTAAAAGTACTCTAGAAGGAATCAATAGCAGAATAACTGGGGCAGAAGAACAGATAAGTGACCTGGAAGATAGAATAGTGGAAATAACTGGCACAGACCAGAATAAAGAAAAAAGAATGAAAAGAACTGAGGACAGTCTCAGAGAGCTCTCGGACAACATTAAGCTCACCAACATTCTAATTATAGGGGTCCCAGAAGAAGAAGAGAAAAAGAAAGAGTCTGAGAAAATATTTAAAGAGATTATAGTCGAAAACTTCCCTAACATGGAAAAGGAAATAGTCAATCAATTCCAGGAAGGGCAGAGAGTCCCATACAGGATAAAACCAAAGAGAAACACACCGAGACACATATTAATCAAACTATCAAAAAGTAAATACAAAGAAAAAATATTAAAAGCAGCAAGGGAAAAGCAACAAATAACATACAAGGGAATCCCCATAAAGTTAACAGCTGATCTTTCAGCAGAAACTCTGCCAGCCAGAAGGGAATGGCAGGACATATTTAAAGTGATGAAAGGGAAAAACCTACAACCAAGATTACTCTACTCAGCAGGGATCTCATTCAGATTCGATGGAGAAATCAAAAGCTTCACAGACAAGCAAAAGCTATGAGAATTCAGCACCACCAAACCAGCTTTACAACAAATGCTAAGGGAACTTCTCTAAGCGGGAAACACAAGAGAAGAAAAAGACCTGCAAAAACAAACTCAAATCAACTAAGAAAATGGTAATAGGAACATACGTATCAATAATCACCGAGAATGTAAATGGATTGAATGCTCCAACCAAAAGACACAGGCTCACTGAATGGATACAAAAACAAGACCCTTATATATGCTGTCTACAAGAAACCCACTTCAGACCTAGCGGCACATACAGACTGAAAGTGAGGGGATGGAAAAAGATATTCCATGCAAATGCAAATCACAAGAAAGCTGGAGTAGCAATACTCATAACACACAAAATAGACTTTAAAATAAAGACAGTTATAAAAGATAAGGAAGGACACTACATAATGATCAAGGGATCAATCCAAGAAGAAAACATAACAATTGTAAATATTTATGCACCCAGCATAGGAACACCTCAATACATAAGGCAAATGCTAACAGCCATAAAAGGAGAAATCGAAAGTAACACAATAATAGTGGGTGACTTTAACACCCCACTTATACCAATAGACAAATAATCCAGACAGAAAATAAATAAGGAAACACAAGCCATAAATGACACAATAGACCAGATAGACTTAACTGGTATTTTTAGGACATCCCACCTAAAAGCAGAAGAATACACTTTCTTCTCAAGTGCACATGGAACGTTCTCCAGAATAGATCACATCTTGGGTCACAAATCAAGCCTTGGAAAATTTAAGAAAACTAAAATCAGATCAAGCATCTTTTCCAACCACGTTATGAGATTAGAAATCAATTACAGGAAAAAAACAGTAAAAATCACAAATACACGGAGGCTAAACAGTACACTACTAAACAATCAAGAGATCACTGAAGAAATCAAAGAGGAAATCAAAAAACATCTAGAAACAAATGACAATGAAAACACAATGATCCAAAACCTATGGGACGCAGCAAAAGCAGTTCGAAGACATAAGTTTATAGCAATTCAAGCTCACCTCAAGAAACAAGAAAAATCTCAAATAAACAATCTAACATCACACCTAAAGCAACTAGAAAAAGAAGAACAATGAAAACCCAAAGTTAGTAGAAGGAAATAAATCATAAAGATCAGGGCAGAAGTAAATGAAATAGAAACAAAGAAAACAACAGCAAAGATCAATAAAACTAAAAGCTGGTTCTTTGAGAAGATAAACAAAATTGATACACCTTTAGCCAGACTCATCAAGAAAAAAAGGGAGAGGACTCAAATCAATAAAAGTAGAAATGAAAAAGGAGAGATTACAACTAACACCACAGAAATACAAAAGATCACAAGAGACTACTACAAGCAATATATGCCAATAAAATGGACAATCTGGAAGAAATGGAAAAATTCTTGGAAAAGTACAACCTTCCAAGATTGAATCAGGAAGAATTAGAAAACATAAACAGACCAATCACAGGTAGTGAAGTTGAAACTGTAATTAAAAATCTTCCAACAAACCAAAGTCCAGGACCAGATGGCTTCACAGGCGAATTCTACCAAACATTTAGAGAAGAGCTAACATCTATCCGTCTCAAACTCTTCCAAAAAATTGCAGAGGGAGGACCACACCCAAACTCATTCTACAAGGCCACGATCACCCTGATACCAAAACCAGACAAAGATGTCACAAAGAAAGAAAACTACAGGCCAATATCACTGATGAACATAGATGCAAAAATCCTCAACAATAGCAAACAGAATCCAACAGTACATTAAAAGGATCATATACCATGATCAAGTGGGGTTTAACCCAGGAATGCAAGGATTCTTCAATATATGCAAATCAATCAATGTGATAAACCATACTAACCAACTGAAGGAGAAAAACTATATGATCAACTCAATAAATGCAGCAAAAGCTTCTGACAAAATTCAACACCCATTTATGATAAAAACCCTCCAGAAAGTAGGCATAGAGGGAACTCACCTCCACACAATAAAGGCCATATATGACAAACCCACAGCCAACATCGTCCTCCATGGTGAAAAACTGAAACCATTTCCCCTAAGGTCAGGAACAAGACAACGTTGCCCACTCTCACCACTATTATTCAACATAGTTTTGGAAATTTTAGCCACAGCAATCAGAGAAGAAAAAGAAATAAAAGGAATCCAAATCGGAAAAGAAGAAGTAAAGCAGTCACTGTTTGCAGATGACATGATACTATACACAGAGATTCCTAAAGATGCCACCAGAAAACTACTAGAGCTAATTAATGAATTTGGTAAAGTAGCCGGATACAAAATTAATGCACAGAAATCTCTTGCATCCCTATATACTAATGATGAAAAATCTGAAAGAGAAATTAAGCAAACAATCCCATTCACCATTGCAACAAAAAGAATAAAATACCTAGGAATAAACCTACCTAAGGAAACAAAAGACCTGTATGCAGAAAACTATAAGACACTGATGAAAGGAATTAATGATGAAACAAACAGATGGAGAGATATATCATGTTCTGGGATTGGAAGAATCAACATTGTGAAAATGACTATACTACCCAAAGCAATCTACAGATTCAATGCAATCCCTATCAAACTACCAATGGCATTTTTCACAGAACTAGAACAAAAAATTTCACAATTTGTATGGAAACACAAAAGACCCCAAATAGCCAAAGCAATCTTGAGAAATAAAAACGGAGCTGGAAGAATCAGGCTCCTTGACTTCAGACTATACTACAAAGCTACAAAGCTAAGACAGCATGGTACTGGCACAAACACAGAAAGATATATCAATGGAACAGGATAGAAAGCCCACAGACAAACCCACGCACATATGGTCACCTTATTTTTGATAAAGGAGGCAAGAACATACAATGGAGAAAAGACAGCCTCTTCAATAAGTGGTGCTGGGAAAACCAGACAGCTACATGTAGAAGAATGAAATTAAAACACACCCTAACACCATACACAAAAATAAACTCAAAATGGATTAAAGACCTAACTGTAAGGCCAGACACTATAAAACTCTTAGAGGAAAACATAGGCAGAACACTCTATGACATAAATCACAGCAAGATCTTTTTTGACCCACCTCCTAGAATAAGAGAAATAAAAGCAAATAAACAAATGGGACCTAATGAAACTTAAAAGCTTTTGCACAGCAAAGGAAACCATAAACAAGATGAAAAGACAACCCTCAGGATGGGAGAAAATATTTGCAAACAAAGCAACTGACAAAGGATTAATCTCCAAAATATACAAGCAGCTCATGCAGCTCAATATCAAAAAAACAAAAAACCCAATCCAAAAATGGGTGGAAGACCTAAACAGACATTTCTCCAAAGAAGATACACAGATGGCCAACAAATACATGAAAAGATGCTCAACATCACTAATCATTAGAGAAATGCAAATCAAAACCACAATGAGATATCACCTCACACTAGTCAGAATGGCCATCATCAAAAAGTCTACAAACAATAAATGCTGGAGAGGGTGTGGAGAAAAGGGAACCCTCCTGCACTGTTAGTGAGAATGTAAATTGATACAGCCACTATGCAGAACAGTATGGAGGTTCCTTAAAAACTAAAAATAGAACTACCATATGACACAGCAATCCCACTACTGGGCATGTACCCTGAGAAAACCATAATTCAAAAAGAGTCAGGTACCACAATGTTCACTGCAGCACTATTTACAATAGCCAAGACATGGAATCAACCTAAATGTCCATCAATAGATGAAAGGATAAAGAAGATGTGGCACATATATACAATGGAATATTACTCAGCCATAAAAAGAAACGAAATTGAGTTATTTGTAGTGAGGTGGATGGACCTAGAATCTGTCATGCAGATTGAAGTAAGTTAGAAAGAGAAAAACAAATACCATATGCTAAACACATATATATGGAATTTTAAAAAGTGGTACTGATGAACCTAGTGGCAGGGCAAGAATAAAGACGCAGATGCAGAGAACAGATTTGAGGGAACAGAGGAGAAGGAGAAGCTGGGATGAAGTGAGAGAGTAGCACTGACATATATGCACTACCAAATATAAAATGGATGGCTAGGGCTTCCCTGCTGGTACAGTGGTTGAAAGTCCGCCTGCCAATGCAGGGTACACGGGTTCGTGCCCCAGTAGGGGGAGATCCCACATGCCGTGGAGCGGCTGGGCCCGTGAGCCATGGCCGCTGAGCCTGAGCATCCGGAGCCTGTGCTCCGCAACAGGAGAGGCCACAACAGTGAGAGGCCCGTGTACCGCAAAAAAAAAAAAAAAAAAAAGGATGGCTAGTGGGAAGATGCTGCATAGCACAGGGAGATCAGCTCGGTGCTTTGTGACGACCTAGAGGGATGGGATAGGGAGTCTCAAGAGGGAGGGGATATGGGGATATATGTACACATATAGCTGATTCACTTTGTTGTACAGTAGAAACTAACACAACATTGTAATGCCCTTATACTCCAATAAAGATGGGGGAAAAAATTAACTGTAAAATGAAAGAAAACTAATAACTAAATAGGATTAGACCATGTCCCATTTTATAGTAATTGGAAATTTTCATATTTTAAAGGTTTTTACGCATTCCCATTAATTCGTTTTTTAAGTATTTTTATCAGCTTGAATACTGGCTAGAACTACAGAGACCTGTCTTTCTACAGTCTAACATCTCTACTTAAATTTTACAAAACTTTCATTTCTACCCAGAAAGAGAATGTGAATCATTGTCAAAGCAGTATCTGTATAATGTCTGATGGTTGATAGGATGGGTTCATGGTGTGAGGACTGCTGTTTATAACAGGGAGATTTAAAGTTGGATTCCTGTGGACAACAGTGATGCAAACAAACTCCTAATCTACAAAAAACATTAGTCATAAACTGATAAGTGCATCTTTCAATAACTAGTTGTTACCCCTCTATTTACACGCCTTCTCTTTAGTATGCTATTCCTAGAATGCCAGAAGAAATGAACTTGCCAGTGCCCTTACTTAATGCAAAAATTCCCTCAATATATCTCAGTTACAGTGGCAAGAAATATTGTCTGGCTATTCACGGCAAACAGGGCCTTCACCACACACTAACTCCCAGCTGCCTGCTTGCTGTTAGTGCATTAAAAGACATTCTGTCCACTTAATTTTCACTCCTTCTCAGCCACATATTTTATGCTTCCCCAAACTTAGTAGGCAATTTCCCTCTGCTGAACTATATTAATCAGAAACTATATTAGGCCTCCCCTTGGGCACACCTCTCAATAACAAGTTTCGGTAGCAACCAATCCCTATAATTGCTTACTAGTCGTTATTGTATTTGTTTTCAAAGGTTTATCCCTCTCACAGAAAAGTTAAGTTGTTCCTGGACAATGTTGACCTTAACCTAGTTGCAGAAGGTGATACACTATGAGAGATATCTACATGACAAGATTAAGGAATATCAGGAAGCTTCTGAAAAACAATAAGAAAATTCCTTTAAGGTTCTTCATACAAATGTTCCCTTTTAAAATACAAATACACTTGGAAAAGTTATGCAATGGATGAAATGATCATGCCCCCCAAAAACGTATGTGTTGAAAATCCTAATCCCCAACGTGTTGCTATTTAGAGATAGAGCCATTGGGAGATAACTAGGTCATGAGTGTGAAATCCACAAGATGGGATTAGTGCCCTTATAAAGACAGACACAAGAGAACTTGGTTCCTCTCTTTGGTCTCTGCCATGTGAAGATACAGTGAGAAGATGGCCATCTGCAAACTAGGAAGAGGACCTTTACAAAGAACCCAACCATGTTGGTACACTGATCTCAAACTTCAGCCTCCAGAACTGTGAGAAATACATGTTTGCTGTTGAAGTCACCCAGTCTAAGGTATTCTGTTATAACAAACCAATCTAAGATGGGTTAACTCAGCAAACTAAATACACAAAGTCAGAGACTCATAAAACATTCTCCTCCTCTACAAGCTTAGAGAGGCACGAAGATTGAGAGACAAGACGGTAGGAAAAAAGGTGTGCAATAGAATGAGATGAAGCTCACAGAAAGCTAATTCTACCTAATTAAAAATGGTTCCTGTCCCAGATAGTCACATTTTGCTCATGACACTAAACCTACTCTAAACTAGATTGGACAGTAACTAGTCTTGATTTACCCACTTTATTTTAGTCGCTCATTTTAGGTTTGTCTTTTCATGAGATGGTTTATAGCAGCTCCAGAATTTATTTGTTTAGAGTACAATGCTTGTTATCAAAGCTTCCACAAAGCTCTTTAGATTAAAAAGATACCAGAGAAATTTCTGAGACACTATAAGCATGATCATCTAAAAAAATTTTCAAAGTCAATAAAATCATTTCCACATACTACAGAAATACTTTAAATAAAAGATAAGAAACTATCCAAAAGTGCCTAAGATGTTGACAAGTTCTGTATCATACTTCTTGAACACTTTTTAACATCATTTAAGATTTTTTCACACTTTTCATGGTCCTTTGAATGAGGATAATTTTTACGTTATGAATTAGAATGAAATGAATTTATAAAGAAAAGCATAATGTAGATATAAGCTGGAAAGCAATGAAAGAATTTTCATCAATTAATAGTTTCCAATTTCACATATAATTTGTAGACCAAACTTTAGTCTCTTCTATTTTTAAAAACCACTTCTAGGCATATACTTGTAATTGATCACGCACACAAAAAAAAGTGTCAATAAGCTCCATAAGCTCTCCTTTTGGTTTTTATCTTAGAGATGCCAGGTGCAACTTGAAATTTCTTATCGCTACTAAATTATTTGTTTTAATTAACAGTTTTAGGAAAATATAGCTGATAGTTCACATTTCTAAGTAAAATTTGGAACAAAGGTACTATAGAAAGCCATTCTTAAGAGGTTATTGGCTAATTTCACAACTTTGCATGAAAAGGGGTAGCTACATATCTTTGTGGCTATTCTGTTGGTATTTAGAATGTACTATTAACAAAGAATATATATAAAGCATCTACTAGATGGGAATCAGGATATTTGAGTAAAAAATATACTCAAATATCTCTTTTTGATATTTTATCCTGATATAGAAAACTTTATTACCATTTGGTCTGAATTTCTTACTGGTATCAGCTTTACTAAACTTTATAAAGTTTAAGAAATTTATAAATATTTTCTTAATGATCAATGTACTAGATGAAAAAGCTGAAGTGTGTGATCTCAAATTATTTAACCTCTCTCATTCTCAGTTTGCTCCTTTCTAAAATTTCTTTCTTTGGTTGACCCCCCTAGGATACATGCAGTAAATTTGGAAACCACTAGTATAGTGGAGAGAAATGGGCTTTGAAGACAGTTCAGATTCAAAACCTGGCTCTGCCACTTATGAGCATGAGCAAATTAATTAGCTAATGTAGTCCTCTCATAGGACCAAAAATTTGTCTCTCATTATCTTTGACATAAATCCTAGCAATATTCTTTGTATCTGTCTCCTAAAGCAAAGGAAATAGAAAAAACAACAACAATAAATGGGACCTAATTAAACTTAAAAGCTTTTGCACAGCAAAGGAAACCATAGACAAAATAAAAAGACAACCTACTGGATGGGAGAAAATATTTACAAATGACATGACCAATAAGAGATTAACATCAAACATATATAAACAGCTCATACATTCAACATCAAAAAAACAAAGAACCCAATTTCAAAATGGGCAGAGGAACTGAATAGACATTTTTCCAAAGAGGAAATGCAAATGGCTAACAGGCACATGAAAAGACACTCAACAATGCTCGCTAATTATCAGGGAAATGTAAATCAGAACCACAATAAGATATAACCTCACACCTGTCAGAATGGCCGTCATCAAAGAGAGCACAAATAACAAACATTGGTGAGCATGTGGAGAAAATGGAACCCTCGTACACTGCACTGTTGGTGGGAATGTAAACTGGTGCAGCAGCTGTGGAAAACAGTATGGTGGTTTCTCAAAAAACTAAAATTAGAACTACCATATGACCCAGCAATTCCACTCCTATGTATATATCCAAAAACAACAAAAACACCAATTTGAAAAGATACATACCCCTCAATGTTCATAGCAATATTATTAACAATTGCCAAGATATGGAAGCAACTTAAATGTCCATCAACAGATGAATGGATAAAGAAAATGTGGTATTTATATACAATGAAATACTACTCAGCCATAAAAAAGAATGAAATTTTGCAATTTGCAGCAACATGGATAGACTTGGAGGGCATTATGCTAAGTGAAATAAGTCAGACAGAGAAAGACAAATACCGTATGAAATCACAAATATGTGGAATATAAAAATTAACAACAAACTAGTGAATATAACAAAAAAGAAATAGACACAGATAAAGAAAACAAGCTAATGGTTATCAGTGGGGAGAGAAAAGGGGGAAGAGGATTAAGAGGTACAAGATATTATGTATAAAATAAGCTACAAAGATATATTGTACAACACAGGGAATATAACCAATATTTTATAATAACTATAAATGGAGTATAATGTTTCAAAATTGTAAATCACTATATTGTACACCTATAACATATAATATTGTACATCAAAAATACTTCAATTTTTAAAAATTTTAACAAAAAAGAGAAAAAATAATAAACACTGTGAAAAAATAATTTTAAAAATTACTTCTCAAAAGAGTAAGATAATTATGTACATGTTCCTAGCACAGATCCTGGTGTGTAGAAGGCACTCAGTAAACATTAGTAGTTCTCTTCCTTTTTAATGCAATTATTCAACAAACTTTTACTGACCAGTTATAAGTACTAGTCCTGGATGCTGGGGATACAAAGATAGCTAAGATATCACGCTCCATTCAAGTAGATCATGGTTAATAGGACAGACAGATGTATAAACAAATATAAGCAGTACAGTAAGAATATTTCAATACCAGAGACTAGATATAGTCATTCAACTAGTATTACATGAGCGCTACTATGAACAAGGCATCCTACTTGGTACTGGAGATTTGAAGGTAAAACATAATCCCAGGTGGGAAGGCTTTCAATTACTGATTCTATTTCTTTAATATCTGGTAGGATTCATATTTTCTCTTTCATTCATGTCAGTTTTGTTAGGTTGAGTTTTTAAGAAATTTGCTCTAAATTTTCAAATGTGTTAGCACAAATTTGCTTATAATATTCCCTTATCATTGTTTTAATGTCTGTAGTATCTGTGGTGATGTCCTCTTTTTCATTCCAATTTTGGACATTTGTGCCTTCTTTCTCTTTTCCTTAATTAGTCACACCAAAGATTTATCAATTTTACTAGTCTTTTATAAGAATCCAATTTTGCCTTTTTTATTTTCTCTATTGCATATTTTTCCTATTTTATTAATTTCTGCTCTTACCCTTTTTATGTGTTTTATTCTTTCTTTGAGTTTAATTTGCTGTTTAATGAGTTTGAGATGAATCATTTATTTTTAGCCTTTCTTCTACAATATACTTCCTCAAGACTATGAGTTTACCTCAAAGCAGGGCTTTAGCTGCATTCCACAAATTTTAATATGTCATATTTTCATTAGCATTCAGTTTGAAATGTTTTCTAATCTCCATGGCAATTTTTCTTTAAACCCATGAGTTATTCATAATGGCATTTCTTAATTTCCAAATGCTTGGAAATTTTCTAGTTGATATTTAGTCATTGATTTCTAGCATAATTCAGCTGTGCTCAATGAATATATTTTGATGTTCAAGCTGATGAAATGTGTTGAGACTTGCTTTATGGTCAAGCACATGGCAAATATTTTTTATAAGTATTCTGCAGTTTCTGGGTTCAGTTTTACATGTGTGTAAACATATTTACATATTGGATGATGCCTGTTATTACTCAAATATTATATATTCTTCTATGCTCAATCTATCATTACTTAGAGAAGTTATAGCAAAGTCTCTCACTTTAATTGTTTTTGTCCATGTTTACATTTATTACAATCAATGTTTGCTTTACATAGTTTGAAGCTTTTTCATGATACACAGTTTTAAATTATTATATTTTCCTAAAATATTGACACTTATGTCATTATAACTTATCTCTCCTTATCACTTATAATGCTTCTTGCTTTGTAGTCTAATTTGTCTTATGTTAGTTTAGTTACACCAGCTTTCTTTCGGTTGCTGATTGCATGATATATCTTCTTCAGTTCTTTTTCGTTCAGCATTTCTGTATGCTTACACTTAACCTGTGAGTACTGGAGGAGAATATGGTTGAGATTTGTTTTTCTATCCAGTTGGACAATCTTTGTCTTTTATTGGTATATTTTATGTTTAAATTTAATGTAATAATTGGTCTATTTGGGTTAATCTTCCATATTAGTATGTTTCTTTTCTTGCATTATTTTGATTTATGTAGTTTTGTTTCATTTTCTTCTATATTAGCTATTTAGTTACACATTCTTTATTCTATTAAAAGTTGCTCTATAATTACAATATGTATCCTTAATTCTTTTAAGTCATACAGTATTTTTACCATTTCTTAGACAATTTAAAGACTTTAGAATAATTGAATTCTCTTTCTCCTCTCTCATATTTTATGCTGTTTTTGTTATATGTTCTTAAACCAGTAGCATATTATTAGTATTGGCTAATACAATAAATATCATTTAGATATATCCATATCTTTATTCTTCCCATAAATTTTCATCTCTTTCTGCATTTTTATGCTTCCAGGTAGAATTATTTTCTTTCTGCATGAAGTACTTCATTGCTATTTCTTTTAGTACAGATCTTCTGGGTATAAATTCTTTCAGTCTTTGTTTATCCTAAAATCTTTATATCATCCTCCTTTTTGAAGGATGTATTTTATAGAATGTTGTGGCTGATACATATTAATTACATATAATATTTGTTTTGCACTGAGGTATCATCATTCCAGTACCTTCTGCTTTCCATTGTTTCTGTTAAAAAGTCAACTGTAAGACATTGTGGCTCAATTGGCAATAATAACTCTCTTGGTCTGATACTATTATTTTCTCTTTTTGCTATGGTTTTCAGCAGTTTTACTATGATTTGCCTAGATATGTTTTTTTCCTTCATATTTATTCTGCTCAGAATCCATAGCACTTCTTGAATACATGGCTTGATTTCTTCAATTGGTTTCGGAAATTTCTCAGTCATTATCTCCTCAAATATTCCTTTTGTTCCATTTTCTTTCTTCTTCTGGAATTCCAACTGCACATATATCAGACCTTTGCACTTTGTCTTACATATCTTATATTCTTTTCCTACTTTTTCTATTTATTTGTTTCTGTGCTGCTGTCTTAAATTAACATTTTCTTATTCTCTATATACCAAATTACTAATTCTCTCTTTAGTTGTACCAAATATGCTGTTAAGCTATCCATTGAGGTCTAAATTTCAGATATTTATTTTGAGTTCTAGAATTTCCATTTGATTTTTTAAGTTCTCTGCCAAAATTCTTCCTCCTTGACTATTAATCACAGTTATTTTAAAGTCTATGTTGGATAACCGCAGCATCTGGAACTCCTGAGAATATATTCTATCATCCTTAGCTTGGGTCAATTCTTTTCTCCCTGTATGAATGAACTAGATTTTTATTGGGTGATGAACACTGCAGATTTTAAAACATTGTAAAGATAATCTGAGAATCTGGGTGGTGTTACCTTCTTCCAGAGAATTTGGGGCTAAAGAAAAGTTTGCTTTAATCTAATTAGAGATCAAGATAATTTGAAACTGCCTTCAGTTCCTGGTCTTCATGACTAGTCTATTTCTGGTTTACCCTTACTCTAGGATGCAGCACTTGATGGTTCCAACTGAGAAGATAGGCTATTTACCAGGCACCTACCTCCTTGACAAATCCTCAATTCCAATTTTTATTCTTCAATCTCTATAATACAAAGCAGCTTTCTTCAGCTTCTCAATCTTCCAATCACTACTTTCACTTTTGAAATCTACAATTTCCTTGAGGGAGAAAGTATGCCCAAATGCTGGGCTCATTTTTGCTAGTTTCCCTCTTCTTTCAGCTCTTGGCTTAAAAATAATTAGTACACATCTGATGACTTCATATAGATGCTCTTTTCTTCTTCATATTTTAACCAAATTTTATAATCATTCTTAACAGAAAAATTGGTTTTAAATAACCTAGTCATTAATGGAAATTCTCTTTCTAATTTCATTTTTTAATCCTTTACCTTGTGGCTACTCTCTTCCTTCTACACTATGTCACTTAAGTTTTAAATCTTAAAAAACATTTCTAGGGCTTCCCGGGTGGCGCAGTGGTTGAGAGTCCGCCTGCCAATGCAGGGGACACGGGTTCGTGCCCCGGTCCGGTCTGGGGGGATCCCACATGCCGTGGAGCGGCTGGGCCCGTGAGCCATGGCTGCTGAGTCTGCGCGTCCGGAGCCTGTGCTCCGCAACAGGAGCGGCCACAACAGTGAGAGGCCCACGTACCACAAAAAACAAACAAACAAAAAAACATTTCTAGCCAGAATATTGGTGCACCCATACTAGGCTCAGATAGCTCAGAAAGTCCATATCAAGAATGCAACATAAAAGAAAAAGAAGGGAAAAATAAAACCATGATCCAGCAGAAATGCTCTAGTATCTAGGACATTCAGAAATGTTGATAGCTCCCCAAATTATCTCCTCTAGCTTTTTCTTTCTTAGAAAATCCATTATTGTGGGAATTCTGAGTTACTGGTCTTTTAGTGGTGGCTGGCAGAGGCCAGAGTTACCAATTACTAGCTCTGCTAGTGACTTAACAACCCAAAAAGTAGATATTTCCAGTTGAACTAACACATCTTTAGCAAAGAAATCACAGTAATGTGTTTCCCTTCATGGACAACAACTATTGTTCAAGGGAAACGAAAAATAGCCCTAGGAACATATTGTATAAGTATAAAGTGAGGTTTATGAAAAACAAAACTTACAAGTGGAGAAAACAGCAGATTGCACATGATACCCAAAGTGCATATAATCCCACCGAGTAGAGTACCTGGGGTGAGCACAGCTAGATTCATCGTGTAACGTACCCAAGAAAGGAACCCTGCCCTTGTATTCATTGTCAAGTGGTATAGGGTCAAGATAAACTTCAAGTGGACTATGTAACAATGGGGGCTTCATGGTTGAAGAAATGTTTGAAGAAGAGGGGAGCCTCTGGAGCTCAGATAAGGTATTAGTTGTTAGCAAAATAGCAGGTGCCAGTAAGAGACCTTGTTCTTCTTACATTGAACAGGCATGCTCCTTCTGACAAGCCAAGTTTTTACAAAGCCACCAAAAAGGGAGAATAGGGCTTCCCTGGTGGCGCAGTGGTTGAGAGTCCGCCTGCCGATGCAGGGGACATGGGTTCATGCCCCAGTCTGGGAAGATCCCACATGCCGTGGAGTGGCTGGGCCCGTGAGTCATGGCCGCTGAGCTTGCGTGTCCGGAGCCTGTGCTCCGCAACAGGAGAGACCACAACAGTGAGAGGCCCGCGTACCACAAAAAAAAAAAAAAAAGGGAGAATAGAGAGAGTGCCACCAGGGTAGTATCCAAGGCAAACCAAGAGAAAAGCCTTATCTTTTCTCAGCGTTTTAGCCCTAGTTCTATCATTATGATTGTTTGAACACAGACACTTGGCTCCCATGGATCTCAATCTGCACATCAGTACACTTGGAGATGAAGATAAAGGTGAAACTTGATAAATTTAATTCAAGGTGGTATTAGGACACTGTTTTCTAATTCTCCACATGTGTCCAGGCCCAAACTTTGCACAACACAATTTGCTCTTACTCTAATCCACTTATATCAGTGGTCCTCAGCCTTGGCTGTACAAATCTTAGTGTAATCATACATTTTCATTTCTCTAAATAAACACCTACAAGTGGAACTGCTGGGTCATGTGGCAGGTATATGTTTAACTTTATAAGAAATAAACTGTTTTCCAAAGCAGTTGTACCATTATAACTGCCCACCTGCATTGTATGAGATTTCCAGTTGCTCCTCAATCTCACCAATATTTAATATTATCAGTACCTGCAGAGCTTTTAAAAACATGGTGTCCAGGCTACAGCCCAGAATAATTAAATCAGAGTCTCTGTCATTAGCATTTTCAAAGCTCTCCATGTAAAACCAGTATGAAGTCAAGGTTGAGAATCATTGGCTTCATGGATAATATAATTCATTATTTTCTCCTCCACAGCTATGTCTAATGGATACAAGCTCTATAATTAGCATACAGTTTCAAAAGCAAGACTGAAAGCAAGCTAGTAGACACAATGATTTGGGTAAAATAACTCTTTGGACTAAAATAAATATCCCCAAATAGTGTATGCATTTATTATAACTTTTTATAACACTTTAGGTATATTATAATATTTTGAACTTTTTTCAGGTGTTTTCAGATATATATCATTTTAGTAATTAATCACTTTTTGCTATAATAAAGTTGAAACAGCCTAATTAGTCAATAGAGGTATATTAGAGGTAAAAATCCATCTAATTATCTGCCATATAAAATACAATCACCATCTGTACTATTCCCTTGATCTCATGTAGAAAAGATAATTCCACAGTGGCATGTAGCCACTTAACACAATCAATTAACCACATTATCCTAAGTTATCCAAGTATACATATGAGTCTGAGGTGTTCTGACGTAATGAATTGTTGGAGAAAACACTGCAAATTATAAAACATACATGGCAAGGTTCTATATTTGTAAAAAATCAATAATATACAAAATGTATACATGTAAGGTATCTAAAGAGATATAGTATTTATGTCAATAGTGTCAGATTGTCTATAGGTATTCTTCATATTTTTCTTTGGTTAAATGTCTGGTTTTTCATTTATATGCACATACTGCCTTTTTTATTCAAAAGAAATTCTTAAAAAAATGTGGAACTTGGGTGTTCTGCTTTTTACAAAATATTTTATTTTAAGCCAAATACACTTGCTTTTCTTGTTTATGTTTTGTGCATAAGAAGACAGGTGGTTCACACTAATTTCATTATCACATATTTACATCCTTCTAATTTTTTCCTATTAAGAGAGGCTAAGCAAGGGCTCTAGAGACAGACTAGATACAAATACTGGTTCTGCCATTTGCTAAGTATATAATTTTGGATGAATTATTTAATATCAGTGCATCTCAGTTTTCTTGTCTACACAATGATAGTAACTGTATAGGTTATTAACATTATAGGTTAGCTGTGAGAAATAAATCAGATAATCCAGTAAAAGTACTTTGCTGGCATATAGGAGGTTCTCTATAAATATTAGCCATTTTTATCAATATATTTATTACTAACTGGAAAATATTCAAATTAATTGAGTGAAAATTGAAAAAAAGAAGCACACACACACAAAAACAATGACATAGGCTATCCATTTGCAAATAAATTACCCTTTAACAAAGCTTAGTGTCACAGAATTTAAGTTTACTGCATTGTATAGAACATTGTACTTATTGGCCACTGGGGAGGCATGCAGGAAATAGAGACCCAAAAGAACTTTGTTAAAATATGAAGCAGAGGTATATAACGTAATACTGTGCTAAATTAAAAAAGACAAACTCTTGCACACAATTTATTTCATGCTCACAGTGGAAAATGCATGTAAAACCATCTGGGTATCCATAAGCATGAATCTAATATAGAATTACAGTGCATTTCAGTCAAAAATCTCTGTTGTCCCAAGGTTTTTCTGATAACTTTTAAAACCACTGTCAAAACTTAGTCAACATTTATGGTCCTTTAGGAACTATTTTTTGGACTAATGAATTAATCTGTTGCATCATTTGAAATTCTTAATTTATTTTCAAAGCAATGAATATGAATAGCTTAGCTCTTTCTAGAGTATTTGCAACCACATCATACAATGATTAAAGGAAATATGCAGATAACTTATTTCAGCTAAGACCAAAGTTATTCACAAACAGTAATCAATTTTCATATTTTTCAAGTGCTAACATTATATCTTTTAATAAATGAATGACTAAAGAAATAAGTTCAAAGTAATAAATAAAATCCATTATCAAAATGTGTTGGAAATTGCCAATTTTAATTTCAATCTCATCTTAATTTTTAAGCTATGCTTCTAAAAACATGGATTTAATGCTTTTTAAGATATATTTCTTCTAAAGTACTGTATTTTTTGGTAACTATGTATTTCACAAATAAAATGAAGAGGTGGTAGACTCCATCACTGAGATAATTCCATCTCAGACACTACTAATAGCTGACTATGTTCAGAAATATCCAAGACCATCAAAAAAGCATATATTAAAAAAAAGCATATATTGCTAAAATCTAAAAAATTAGTTTTAGTGCATATTTCCTGCCACAAATTATAATCTTATCCTTGCACTTCTCCTTAGTCTAACATCAAGTTCGTCCCCCTGCTTAAGCTCCACAAGAAAATGCACTTCTTGAGGTCTTAGAAGAAAATTTCAGTACAAAAATAGTTCTGTAATTAAACATGATTGACCCAGCTCTGACCTCTAGCCATGTAACTAGGAAAACTGCTTGAAAGTTGGTTTAGCCTGGATTACTTATATATTAAAAGCCACTTGTACATGATGTTATTCCAATACAAGATGCCAAAAAAAGCTATTAATTTGTGAATACAGCTTCTAAAGTGTGGGAAATTCATGAATGATGATGCAAGATCTTAACATTATTCAAAGAGCCCATAGACAAATCATCACAAAAGTGAGAAAGATGGAGCTATAATTTATAGGGGTTGAAGAAACTGGATCACTTCCTGTAAACTCAAAGAGAAAAGAATTATAATTGGTTTGCCTGTTTCAAGCCAAATATCTATTGAACATGTATTAATTTGTCTTGTCTGTGCTGGCCAAGTTCTTCCCCAGCAAAAAAACACATTTGAAAGCTTGTTAATGGCTATACCATAGGAGGATGTTTTAAGATTACACTAAATTTTCAAGAAAATGCTACAGTGTTTCAATCATTTTTAGGTTATTTGCTTCAAGTAAGCATTCAAACTGTATCTCTGTAAAAGGTTCTTATAAAGTTTTATTAGTTAAAAACACAAATAATTTTAGGAAATGCATGATAAGAAGAAACTGAAAAGTTTTTAAATCCTTTGCCTTGAGCCTGGAAAGTGTAAGAATAAGGATGAGGTGGAGGGAAATGTTTATATCACTCAAAACATAGCTACAGCTGTTTTGTATCAAAGGAAAGGTTTTTGAAATGTGCTAAAAGCCAAGTTCAAAATACCTAAAAAGAGGTTCACCACACATGGAAAGGGATATCCACCTTCTCCAGTATTCTAAGCTATTATGTTACTTGATATTGGTTAAATGTGACCATTATCTAACATTTTAACTGAAAAATATAAGATTTTTTCTACCTTTGAAAAGTCCAAAATCCTCCATCAACTCAGCAGCTGTGCATGATTAACAATGTAAACAGGCTCAAGAGACTGATTCCATGTCCAGGTCCTCTGCTTATGAATCACCTACCCAGAGACTTAATTTTAATGGAAACAGAATCTCTTTCTAAAGCAACAAATAAATTAACTTGCAGGAATACTACAGCAACACTACACTTCTTTACTGACACTACTGTACTGAACAAAGGCAAGCTCCATTTTCTTTTGCTTTAAGACATATAGTGAGGAAATGAGAGTTTCTCTGTTTTTCATTTTCTGGGAAAAGAAAAATATTATAGTTGCCTTTCCAATAATAGCAACTTAAACTCCAAATCTTGTTATGGCAGCTTAAAGATCTTTCACTGAGGATGGACACAGTATTTTGGATGGTGAAAGTAGAGTGTGTTACTTAAGGCTGTTCAAACCAAGATTGGGTTGACTGGTTCTGTTTACCTGGCCACCCTTGACCCAGATTCATGTGCTTAATTTACAGATCAAGATGCAATCCACTCTAATGTCTGGGATTGTAAAAAGATGTGCTATATTATTTAGCCAATTATTTAGCACAAGGGACTCATTTCAAGTGAGAATGCCAATATTCCTTCTGAGTGAAGGACAAAGGTAAGTGAATACAAATCTGAGTAAAAATAATAGTAATACTTATCTGAAATAAGAGGCTATAGCTGAAGCTGAAGCTAAAGGAAAATTAATTCAATCTCACAGACATTCACATGCTGCCCATTGTATAAACTATAGTGCCTGGACATGTACACAGTTTTGCTTTTTGCCTCTCAGATGGTGTGATGTCAAAAGAAAGTACATAGCATTGCTATGTAAATAGATTTGACATACTTCATTCAAATCTGACTCTTAAAAAACATGTGTGACTATCAAAACATCAAGTTGTATACCTTAAATATATACACTTTATTTGTCAATTATACCTCAAAGAAGCTGTTTTTAAAAAAAAATTCTGTGGTTATTAATTCTTAATACTGGTCTGAAGAACACAGGATATAAATCATAAAAAGGAAAGCAACCCAGAGTATAAAATTCAGTGACCATTGTGACTTTTAATAGTCATTCTTTAAATTGGAATATAATATAAATGTATCCAATCACACTGTATATCTCAAACTTACACAATGTTATATGTCAATTATATCTCAAAAATAAATAGGAATTTTTATATCAATAAAGATATTGGAATATAATAAAAATTAAAATACTATGATTCAGATATACTAATTTATCTTTTTACCGTTAGCCTTACTTTAAATCATCTTTCTAAACACTGGATAGAAGCCATACAAGACACAATCACCACCTCTACTATTCCCTTGACCTCAGGTAGACCCACAGTGGAATATAGTGATGAAAGGCACTCCATATAAATCCAGACACGATCATTTAACCGCATTATCCTGAGTTATCAAGGAATATTTGTAAATCTATCTTTTTTTTTTTTTTTTTTTTTTTTTGTAGTACGCGGGCTTCTCACTGTTGTGGCCTCTCCTGTTGCAGAGCACAAGCTCCGGACGCGCAGGCTCACTGGCCATAGCTCACGGGCCCAGCCACTCTGCGGCATTTGGGATCTTCCCAGACCGGGGCACGAACCTGGGTCCCCTGCATTGGCAGGCGTACTCTCAACCACTGCACCACCAGGGAAGCCGTATCAGATGTTTTGATGTAATGAACTGGATTGTTTATTCAACTGGTCCTCTTGACTTTGGTTGTAGAAGCCCAGCTTGGAAACAGTCAAAGGAAAGTGAAATAACTGAGGGTGTCCATGGTCTGAGTATTTACAAGTTTAATTTTTATGACTACAGTCCTTCACTTGAAAATCAGCATGAATCCATTCTCTTATTTGAAGTTGTAGTTGTGCTTATAAAATTTTCACTTCATGGCATTTATTCTCATTTAGTGAAACTTCTTTCTGAAAGTCACGAGTATTTCCTTTTTCATCATAAAATTACACTCACAAAATGACACAGGATAGATTCTGCTCACAGAATTATAGAAATACCCTTACATTTTATTGATTTTTTATATATCCACTCAATGCCAAGACATATGCCCTAGTCAATCAGAAATGCAAGTCTAATTGCTCAATTGGCACTGTTCATCTTATAATATTGTGTAAGGGGTTAGTGAAACAAGGAAATTATCTTTAGTTTCTCCTTAATACTTTGAGAAGATCTGGAAATGAGAGTTAGATTCTACTTCTAATTTGGAGGCAGAGTGGGAAACCTTAAGTCAATGGAAAAATTCAGATTAAAACTACCACTTAATTCCTTTAAAAACTATTCACTTCAGGGCTTCTCTGGTGGCGCAGTGGTTGAGCGTCCGCCTGCCGATGCAGAGGACACAGGTTCGTGCCCCAGTCCGGGAAGATCCCACATGCCGCGGAGTGGCTGGGCCTGTGAGCCATGGCCGCTGAGCCTGTGCATTCGGAGCCTGTGCTCCGCAACGGGAGAGGCCACAACAGTGAGAGGCTTGCGTACCGCAAAAACAAAAACAAAAAAAACTATTCACTTCACCCTAAAAATAGAATTGTTTTAATGTTAAAATAAAAATACAATGTTTATAACACCCCTTTATAAGATAATTTATTTATGACTAAATTATTAGACAATTATTTTTTCAAGTGACTTCCATAAGTGAAATTACTGAAGCTTTACTATTATTCATGACCTCTCAAACAAACTAGAAAACTTAAAGAATGTCATAATAGTTTTCTATTCAATCTCTAACCATAGTTTGATGAAAACTTTAAGATGGAAAATAGAGCACTTAGAATCTATTTATTTTAGAATTATAATTCAGGATAAGAAAAAGAGTGGGCTCAATATCAGTCATTAAATGTAAGTGAGCAATATGAATGCTTCTCTCTTAAATTAGAAGTATGTTTTATTCTGATCCAATAGAAAAATAGTATATATAAAATACTTTCAGGGCAAACTTCCAATATCCACATACATCCCAACAAATAACATATATTCCAACAAATAACATCATTTCTTTCCATGTAACTAAGACTATAGTGGCAGGACCAAAAGGTGTATATATGAGAATAAAACAAATACTAAAACCAGAAGTAGGAAAATTTATTTTTATAAGATAGAAAAATAGCATTATGTATCGAAAAAACAGAGCTCCTGAAACACTTCCACCAATGATTCTAAAAGCTAGCTAGACAAAATAACATAGAATATATTTTTTGAATGCAAGTTTCTCCACATACATTTTGAATTTGGTTTTGTGAGGAAAATACTACAGATAATTAAGTTATTTCTGTTACATTTAATATATACTAGAGCTATCATTTAGCCATCTAAGTTGACCATTAATAAAGGCCAAATTATCAATTAATTACCAACACAGCATTATAATTATACATATGTATTATAATTATACAAATGCATAATACACATTTTTCACTAAAGCTTTGCTTCTTAATCTAGAAGCTAAATACCTATGGCCTTGAACAGTTAAATATAATGACAAATTCAAGGACACTTTTATGTTTATTTAACAAGACAAAAATATGTGAATATACATGGAACTGCATAAATTTTTAGTCACTGATATATTTTACTGATACATGTAGCAGGTAACTCACTAACTTAAGAACATCAGCTGTTATGATACCTATTAAGTTTTTACTATGAAGGAAAAAAGGTCATGTATTATCACCTTGAAATAACATGAATCAAAACTTTTTCATAAATCAAAACATATATCAAAACTTTAAAACTATAATCTCTAATTTTTAATTAAAAAAAGATTTTGCATTTATATTTCCAAACCTTTAGACAAAACTAAATCTGGTCTCACCCTTTCTTTCAATTCTTTTTTTTGCGGGGGGTGGGCCGGAGCACAAGGTAGTGCGGGCACTTTCGCTGGGCGTTTTCTTTTTTGTTTTTTTGTTTGACAGCGCCATGCAGCTTGTGGGGTCTTAGTTCCCCAGCCAAGGATTGAACCCAGGCCCCCAGCAGTGGAAGCGTGGAGTCTTAACCACTGGACTGCCAGGGAATTTCCCTTTCTATCAATTCTTTCTCGCTACCTAGTTACTCCTTCCATGTATCTGTAAGAAAACGAAACTAGAGTCCTTATGTTCCACAAACCCATCACACTAGTGCTAATCCATTCTGCTGGCTCAAAAACTTGTTGTTCCCTTCACTGCCTAGAGAAATTCCCCTCTATCATTCAACACTTACCTCCGATAACTTCTCTTCTATAAAGTTTTCTTTAGTTCCCCTAGATTATGGGTTGGCTGTCCTACACTGTCAGAAATTTTTAATTTGTGCTTCTTTCCTAAGTTACATTGAATGTTCCTTAAGATGAGGATCTTTCTTAATCCTTTCTGAGCATAGCACAGAACCTGAGGTAGGCCCTTAACAAATATCTTTGAAAAGAGAAAAAGGGGGGAGGGGGAAAGAAGAAGATATAAAGAAAAAGAAAGTAGTTAATAACTAATAATAACTCTACCTTTTTTGGGAAAACTATTGGAAGCACAAATTCTGTGTGGTTAGAACTCTATAAACTATCATCAACATAAATCAGATATTAGAATACTTCCAAATATAGTATTTAAATATCTGATACCTGAGAAGGTACATAGGCGTTACATAAAAATCTGCCTTTATTACTGCTAATCTTCAGGAAAATAAAAGTTCAGTTATTATTAAATGATAATATCAGTGAGATTTAGTTTGGTTTTAAGAAAACTTGTATCATTAGAGTGAACAGCTTGCTAATTAAAGAATAAAGCTTATAGAGAAGGAAAGAAAATCATATGGTTATCAAGGAAGGATTTTAAAGCAAAATCCAACATTTATTTGGGCAACTGTTTCCCAGTAATAAACTGCTACTCACTAATGGGGTCAAAGATACTAGATGGCTCTCCAGAGGCCCTTTTCTAGTCAAAGGGCTTTCAAAATAAAATGGGGATGGAATAAGAGGCTAGGGAACTGTTCCTTCATGCACCAAATGCATTCTCAGAGTACTAACATCTGTTTCAGTTTACATACTTTAAGTATGACTTTACACATGGAAATTAAACTTAGGCAACATGCTTAAGAAGCCTGTCTGCAAAAGAACTACACATACCATTAACAGCTGGAATTTGATTAGGTTCACATTCTACACAACATAATAATCTGTGAGCCACCAATGACCCCCATCTCAAAACCCAAATGTCAAAGAACAGCTTCTAATGCTCATGAAATTTTTAGAGTATAGAGGGATAAGACAGTGAAGGAAGAGGAATCTGATTCCAAAACAATATACAGGAGTTCTAGAACTTAAAGACATCTTTTGTAAAAACAGACAAGTAAAGATGCAAAGATCTTTTTGAATGTTTCTATACTAAGAAATTCTCATTCTATAACACTCTACTAAGTTTAATTATTAGTTAGATATTTAAAAATATTTTTCAGTGTGCTCATACGATAATTATAATTTCTGGTAGACTGAAGTACAATATAACACACAAGCTACAAAAATAATGATGCACCTTTGGTGCCACCATGTGGTATATCTGTATTTTTGCAGTCATAGTTGTTTTTGTTTTTTTTTTGCGGTACACGCGCCTCTCACTGTTGGGGCCTCTCCCGTCGCGGAGCACAGGCTCCGGACGCGCAGGCTCAGCGGCCATGGCTCAGCGGCCATGGCTCACGGGCCCAGCCGCTCCGCGGCACGCGGTACCCCCGCCCCGCGACCCCCCCTCCCCCGGACCGGGGCACAAACCCGCGTCCCCTGCATCGGCAGGTGGACTCCCAACCACTGCACCACCAGGGAAGCCCAGTCATAGTTTTTTTTAAATAATGGTTTTCATACCTAGTTCTGAAGTCGTCATCATCAGCTCAGATGTCTGGCATGCAAATACTATTAAATACTTTAGGAATATAGGGTCTGTTCCCAGATAATTTACATACTAATAAATCATCAACCAGTAAATGGTAATTAGGAACCCACAATGCACGAAACATTGCATTATGATACCTTGAAGACCAATATACCATCTTGCTCTCGAAGAGCATACATCTGTAAACACGAAAACACAGACAAATCAATATTAACAGGAAACAACTCAAGCTATTATACAATTAAATCGCAATAAGTGGTAAAGAAAAGTTTAAGTGCTCTGACTGGAAACTAGGAAGGTAAATGAGAATGTTCATGGAAGAGAATTGAGAAGGTTTGAAGCTCTTGGAAAGGATTTAGATATTCAGAATGAAAATAAGAGGGCATTTCAGGTAGAAGCAACATTAAATAAAGGTAAAGATCTAGAATCATCATGGAATGCTAGGCGGACCACACCCACAGTAAGGTTCACAGAGGTGAGAAAAATAAGCTAGATAAGAAAAAGTTAGGACAATTTGTGTCAGTCCTTCATTGCCAGATCCAGAAGCCTAGATTTTAGCCTATGGGTCATAGGGAATCATTGATTCAAAATATCATGCTTTTATTTCCCACTGTAGATATAATCCCTCTGCCACGTGAATGTCTATGAGTTTATACAAAAATAATTTATTTCCCAAATTGGGAATAATCTAACAGCTCAGATCCTTTAATCCCTCACTCTGAGTAGGTAATAATTTGTGGTTACAGAGCCCTGAAATCAAAGTCAACCAGGAAATCACCCCAGAGGGAAAAAATTAATAAATAAATATTAAAAAGGAGGATGACTGGGCCCAAGGAGATGTGAAACCTTCTTCCTAATATTTTACTGAGATCTGTTCTGAGAGGATGGGTGTGCATTGCAGGGGAGGAAAAGAATTTTAACAAAGAAGAAAGGAGAAGAAATTTAGGCTCATAGGCCCCTTTCAAAGCGAAGTGTAATGTAGTGTGTATTGGGGAGGACCAGAGGCAGGCAAAGGAATGAAGGACTAGGACAATTGCTAGGTGACACTTAGATGTCCAGGTAAAAATAAAAACTCCAGCAGTGGGTCACTTTGATTCAAATTGTTGATGTAAAAATCAAAAGAAAAAATAGAAAATTTTTTATATTATATATTATTGGATGCTACACTGATTTGTTCTTTAAAACGTAATTACAGAGCACCATGAAGAGTAAAAGATCTCCAGGCAGGGAGATTCAAATCTCCTGAATCTTCACATGTGAGAAATCACGGGGAAAACTTGGGGTCTTTGTTTATGCTGTCCATTCTGCCTGGAATGTCCTTTTCAGAATCTCTTTACATGGCTTACTTCTATTCATCCTTTAAGAATTAGGTGAATCATCACCTCCTTCAAAAATGCAGGCCAGGTTAGGGGGCCTTCTGTAAACCCACATCACCATGTATATACCTAATCAATTTGCACTTGCTTTCACCATAACATAATGATCACTTTTGTGTCCATATTCCTCAATATAAGATCCTCTCTGATGTACCATGTACCATGTCTTAACTCATCTTTATATCCCCAGGAACCAGGACATTGTCTTATAGTAACTATTCAATGCTTGTTGAATTAGGAAGCAAAATGTGTTATTAAAAAGATAAAATTACACACCTATCAGAATGGCCAAAATCCAGAACACTGACAACAAAAAATTCTGGCAAGGATGTGGAGCAACAGGAATTCTCATACATTGCTGGTAGGGTTGCAAATTAGTACAGCCCTTTTCGAAACAATTTGGAGGTTTCTTACAAAATTAAACATACTCTTACCATACAATCCAGTAATAGCACTCCCTGGTATTTACCCAAAGCAGTTGAAAACTTAACATCTACACAGAAACCTATACATGGATGTAATAGCAGCTTTATTCATAACTGCCAAAACTTCAATGCAAACAAGATGTCACATCCTCATCAAGTGAATGAATACATAAACTGTGGTATATCCAGATAATGCAATATTATTATTCAGCACTAAAAAGAAATGAGCTATCAGGCTATGAAAAGACATGAAGGAAACTTACACGAATATCACTAAGTGAATAAATAAATAAACTGTGGTATATCCAGATAATGGAATATTATTATTCAGCACTAAAAAGAAATGAGCTATCATGCTATGAAAAGACATGAAGGAAACTTACACGAATATCACTAAGTGAAAGAAGCCAATCTGAAAAGGCTACATATTGTATGATTGCAACTATATAACATCCTAGAAAAGACAAAACTAGGGATGGAGACAATAAGAAAATCAGTGGTTTCCAGGAGTGGGAGTTGAAGAGGAAAGATGAATAGGCAGAGCACAGAGGATTTTTAGGGCAGTGAAAATATTCTGTATGATATTATAATGCTGGATATATGTCATTATATGTTTGTTCAAGCCCATAGAATGTACAACACTAAGAGTGAACCCTTAGGTAAGCTAGGACCTTGCGTGATTATGATGTGGCAATGTAGGTTCATCCTTGGTAAATATCTTCCCATCTACACTGTGAGAACCTGGCATGGTTCCTGGAGATAAAACATATGAAAGTGTGGGGACACTCATGCAGCTAGGCCCCCTTGGAATTTTTAACTATCAAAGTTGTCCACACTGAGCCTCCAATAATTTGTCAATTATAGCTTAAGTTTTCTTTCCCAAGTACTGCTCCAGCAATGGCACTCTGCACTTGGGCATCTGCTCTGATATGCTGTGATTCTATCTGCCTGTCTCCAGTTTGGGGAGCAGGGGCAGTGCTTTTCCTTGTGACCTCAATTATTTGATGGACCCAAGAATTGTTAATTTTCAGTTGTTTTTTTCTTTCTTTTTTCTTGTTGTGAGTGTGAGAGTAATGATTTCCAAGTTCCATACAAGCTAGACCAGAATTGTGACTACTGTGATAAACCAGAAGGGACCCTATATGACTTTTGACACTAGACCACAAGACACTCTCTGAGGAATGTCAGCCACCACGTAAAAATTCCAACTACCCTGGGCTTCCCTGGTGGCGCAGTGGTTGAGAGTCCGCCTGCCGATGCAGGGGACACGGGTTCGTACCCCGGTCCGGGAAGATCCCACACGCCGCGGAGCGGCTGGGCCCGTGAGCCACGGCCGCTGAGCCTGCGCGTCCGGAGCCTGTGCTCCGCAACGGGAGAGGCCACAACAGTGAGAGGCCCGCGTGCCGCAAAAAAAAAAAAAAAAAAAAAAAAAAATTCCAACTACCCTAAGGCTGCTATGTCAGAGACGCCAGGTTTCGGTGCCCTGGTTGATAACCCCAAGTACGCTTGCAGCAAACAGTCAGCATCGACTTCTGACCATAAGTGCGCCATTTTGGATGTCCAGTCAAGTCAAGCCTTCAGATGACTGCAGTCCAGCCAACATGAAAAATCCCATACAACCATCTCAACTGACACAGAAAAGTCACTTGACAAAATACAACATCCTTTCACGATTAAAACACTCAGAAAACTAGGAAGAGAAGGGAATTTCCTCAACATGATAAAGGGGACATATGAAAAATTCACAGCTAACATCATACTTAATAGTGAAAGATTGAACACTCTCCTCCCAAGATCAGGAATAAGACGAGTATGCCTGCTTTTACCACTGCTATTCACCATTGTACTGGAAGTTCTACCCAGATCAATTAGGCAAAAAAAAGAACAGAAATAAATAAAAGGCATCCAAATTGGAAAAGAAGAAGTAGTATCTATTCACAGCTGACATGATCTGACATATAAAAAACCCTAAAGAATACAAAACAGAAAACTAATAGAGCTAGTAAATGAATTCAGCAAAGTTGCAGGATACAAGATCAACACACAAAGATCAGTTTTATATCTATACACTAATAATTGTGGGGATGGAGGGAGAAGTAAATACTTAATGGTAAACGATTTCCTTTGGGGTGATGAAAATGTCCTGGAACTAGATAGCGTGGTGGTTGCACAACATTGTGAATGTACTAAATGTTACTAATAAAAAAATTTGTTATGTGTTTTTCACCGCAATTTTAAAAAAAAAAACAAAAACTGATGTCCAGGTTACATTGCAGACCAATTACGTCAGAATTTCTGAAGATAGGACCGGACCAGGTTTCATTATTTTCTAAAGCACACCAGGTGGTTCCTATGTGTAGCTAAAGTTAACTACAGCTTTATATATATTAAGGAGAATTTAGTAAAAGGTTGGTATGAATAGCTAGAATATCCTTGGGGATATAACTAGCATAAAATATTTATTAAGGCCAGGTACTTAAAAGTATAGTGTTTTGTATGAGTTGATTTTTATGTTGGTAGGACTTGCGAGTCTACTTAATGGCTTATTTTGCACAGTTGTCATTAAATTGTGGAACTTTTTTTAGCTTTATGAAGCTATGCCTTATTGCCTAGCCTCTCAGATTGAAATCTGAAAGTTCAATAACAATTTTTAATTTTTGAGATATCATTTTAATAATCTGAGAAAAAAATGACCACCAAAGAAAACCGTAAGTTCTCTTTTGCAGTGTTACTTCCCAATTATATTACACCCTCAATCTGTACAAAACAAAATAATACTATCCATGTTTCCAGTCTTCACGAACACCCTCCTTCTCCCTTCCTAGCTTACCATTGACCAGAAGCCTTACCAATAACAAAATAATCAGTTAACATATATTTTTATTAAATGTATATCTACATACGTTTTATGCATTCCTGACATACCTAACTTTCTCTTAATTTTTTCGATATTTTTAGGCAATTCAGTGCATCTGTGAGTTTTTTCAAATTGTCACAAACCTCCAAAAAAATTTTCCAACATGTTTATTGAAAAACATCTGCATATAAGTGGACCCACAGTTCAAACCTGTGTTGTTCAAGAGTCAACTGTATAAAACTCTTCATATAAAACATAGGAGAATATTTTCATAAACTTGGAATACATTAAGTGTTTTCAGATACAATAACAAAAGCATGATCCATAAAAGAAAAAAAGTGATAACTGTACTTCATCAAAATTTAAGACTTCAGTTCTGTGAAAAACACTATTAGAAGAATGAAAAGACAAGCCACAATCTAGGAGAAAATATTTATAATTCACATATCTGACAAAGGAATTGTGTCCAAAATATATAAAGAAATCTCCAACTCAACAATAAAACAACCAACCAAGAAAACAATGGATAAAATATTTGAAGACATTGCACCAAAGAAGATATACAGATAGGAAATGAACACATGAAAAGATGCCCAACACTGTTAATCATTAGTGAAATAAAAATTAAAACAATGAAATCCCACTATAAACTTATTATAGTGGGTAAAATTAAAAATACTGACAACACCAAGTGCTGACAAGGATGTGACACAACTAAAACTTTCAAAATTTACTGATTAGAATGCAAAATGGTACAAAACTGGAAAAACAGTCTGGCAGTCTCTTAAAAATTTAAACATATTATTTGACCCAGCAATCCCACTTATTGGTATTTATCCTAGAGAAATGAAAACTTATGTTCCCACAAAACCCTACAAATTACTGTTTAAACAGTATTATTCATAAGTTCCAAAACTGGGGGAAAAAACTAAACATCCTTCAACAAATAAACAAATTGCGGAATATTCATATAATAGAATACCACCCAGCAATAAAAACGAGAAAACCAATGATCTATACAACATGAATTTCAAATACATTACGCTAAGTGAAAGAAGTTAGATTCAAAAGGTTACATACTATATAATACCATTTATACAACTTTCTGGAAAAGGCAAACTACAGGGACAGAGAACAGATTAGTAGTTGCCCAGTGTGATAGTTAATTTTATGTGTCAACTTAACGGGTCACAGGGTGCCCAGATATTTGGCTAACCATTATTTCTAGGTTTGTCTGTAAAGGTATTTTCAGATGAGATTAGCATTGGAATCTGTGGACTCAATAAGGACCCAGTAAAGCAAATTGCTCTCCCCAGTGTGGGTGGGCATCATTCAGGGCCCATTAATAGCCTAAGTAGAACAAAAGGAAGAGGAATAGAGAATTCGTTGCTTCTCTACCTGACTGCTCAGCTGATACGTCATTCTTCTCCTGTACTTAGACTGGATTTACACCATCAGCTCCCCTGGTTCTCAGGCCGTCAGACTCAGACTGAATTACACCACAGGCTTTCCAGGGTGTCCAACTTGTAGACTGCACATTGTAGGACTTTTCAGCCTCCATAATTGAGTGCACCAATTCCTTTTAATAAACAAACAAATAAATAAATTCTATTGGTTATGTTTTTCTGGAGAACCGTGACTAACAGACTTTGGTCCCAAGAAAGGGGTGCTGCTGTAACTAACAAATACCTAAAAATATGGAAGCAGCCTTGGAACTGGATAAAGGTAGAGGCTGGAAAAGTTTTAAAGTGTGTGCTACGAAAAGTCAGTACTTTCATGAAGGGACTTTTAAAGATGATTCTGGTGAGGACGCAGAAAGAAAAGAGGAGAGCTGAAGAAAACTGAAGACCTGTCAAAGATGCTCAACTCAATAAATGAACCAAACTTCCCTTGCTCTCTTCTACAAAACGCTTAGGGAAGTATCTGAAACCATGTACAGAGAGTATCTAGCCACCTCTATCACCCTCAGTATTCTATTACTTCTTTCCAGTCCTCCAAACACTTTAGAAAATTTTGCTTTTATTTTAGTGTTTGCAGGCCAATCAACAAAGACTGTTGTATGATATATGAATGCCAGTATATGAAAAGAAATATTAGACTTAAGAAGCAGAATTCATTATACTTAACAATTCTTGAAAAAGTGACTCCACATTACACTCTTAATTTTAAACAGTGAACTCCCCACCCTTGCTACCTTTCAATCGTTGTTCATTGATGCAGTATGTATAGGCAACTTCATTTGCCTTACACCATTTCATCAGTCCTTTTCCCTCCTGATTTCTTCTTAAGAAATCATACTCTCTTATAATACTCCCTCCTCTTATGGATTTTCCCAAAATTTTAAATAGTTCCCTTTTTTTGGCTGCCATTAGTCATTCCTCTTGGTTTTCCCAGTAACACATATCTCTATTCCACAAAACATACTCTCAAAATAAAAAATGCAGGGCTTCCCTGGTGGCGCAGTGGTTGAGAGTCCACCTGCCGATGCGGGGGACACGGGTTCATGTCCCGGTCCGGGAAGACCCCACATGCCGCGGAGCGGCTGGGCCTGTGAGCCATGGCCGCTGAGCCTGCGCGTCCGGAGCCTGTGCTCCGCAACGGGAGAGGCCACAACAGTGAGAGGCCCGTGTACCACAAAAAATAAAACAATAAAAAATGCAAATATCCTTTAACCCCACAATACCTATTCTAGGAATCTCTCCTACAGCAACACTGTCACAAATTTATGTGTCCTGTAGCACTATGTGCCACTTTTTAAAAAATGGAAATGACTAAATGTCCACCTTTGAGAGTATGACTTAATCAATTATGGCACATTTACTCTATGAAATACTATGCAGTTATCAAAAAGGAGATTAAAAGTATGTATACACTGCAGTGAAAGCATATAGAGAGGGGAAAAAAGAATACATGGTGCCTTGCATTGCACTGCAGAATAATGTTAAGGTGTATGTATGCCTAGAAAAATATCAGGAAGCATATACACCAAACTTTTAATGGTGGAGAGATACTCATAGGGTATAGGATCTACCGAGACCATTCTATTTCTGCATTGAATTATTTTATATCAAATTTGTATTAACATTGAATTGTTAAAATATCATCTTTTAACCTACACGACCTTAACAAATATATATTCATCAGGTTAAGCCTAAACCTCCTCAGAGAAAACTATTCTCTCTTATATTACTGTTTTATTTTCTTCGGCACACAATCTCTGATCATCTCGTTTGTTAAACGTCTCTCTCCCATAGAAGGTAACAGGGCAGCAGTCACGTCTGTCTTGCATTGTGTCTCACATATAGAAGGCTCTCAATAATTATTTGCCTCCAGAAACACTGAAGGGATGTGGTAATTTTCTACACAATCAAGGCAGATCTCCTGTTCTTGTTAAAGTTAACCTGTCACTGGCTCTTTACCCTTAGGAGTGTTACAGAGCCAGCACAGAGGGGATTGGTGGAAGGAAGGAAGGAAGGGAGGGAGGAAGATAAGCACCCGCTAATATACAGGGGCCACGAAAATGACACACATAAGTTTATAAAAAGGAATGGAGATGGAGACATAAACTTTCTCAGAGTTCAGGACTTCGGTCGACTAATTACGGAAGCTAAAACCACGGCAACACGCACAAAACAGTAGCAAACCAGGGAGCAGCGGCCCTGGAACTTGGCCAGGGTAGAGTGCAATGTCAGATCGGCCAAGAAGGTCCAATGAACCAGGGAGAGAAATAGAAACCAGAATCCCGGAGTAAGAGCCAGGTGTCCAAAGGAAAAAGCAAACCTCTTGGAGCTGTGAAGATTCTGTAGGAACGTATGCTCTGCTCAGAGGAACAGAACAAAGTGACAGCCAACGAGAGGAGCTAACAGCTGTGTAAAAACAGAACGCTACCTTCCCAACCAAGAACTCAATTGCGCGACCAGGAATGCTGTTGGCGCAAAACGCTGGCGTCATCTCGCAGCTCCTGAATCAAAGTTAAGAGAAAGGTGAAGCCTGGCGGGATATGGGAAAGGACTGGCGGTCATCTGACACACTTCGGGCCACCTTTCCCTTCCGGCGTAAGAAACTTTAGAGACAGATTAACAAGTCCGGAGAGAAATTTATCTTTTCTAAATAAAAGTTTAGAGGGATCTAATATAAATGCATTCTATGTTTCGCTCTTTCCTTTTTTCACATGTCCTAATTTGACGTTGCCCAAACCAAAGATGGCCGCTCAGGCGCTGGGTCTTACCATTGAGAACTACCATAGAGACGGAGGCCTAGAGGAGCCCTGCGAGGATGGGGTCTGTGGGCTGGGGAAAACGCCCTATCAACCGGCTTCCGTCGGGGCAGCTCGGGGCGGGGCCGGCGCCAGCGAGTCCTTGCGCTTGCGCGAAGATGGTGGAGGAGGAGAGTCTCCGCGTGGTTCGTTGTGGCGGCAGCGAGTTGAACTTCAGGAGAGCGGTGTTCTCTGCAGATTCTAAGTAAGAGGCCACCACGCGTTGCAGGCCCAGCTGAGGGGCGTGAGTCCCCGGGGGATGGAGAGAAAGAACTGTCGGGCGCGTCTGGACAAACCAGCAGGCGGTTCTGGGCTCGGGGAAGGGTCGCGCGTGCGGGAGACTGCAGGGCCAGCGGGAGGGAGCTGGTCCCCGTGTGCTGTAAGAGGACTCAGAACCCCTTAGTTCCGTAGCACCTCAGGCTGGGGCGCGCTTTCCCCGTCCCCGGACCTGCAGGTAGATTGAGGGGCCCCCGGGCGGACCCACGTATCTAGAATCGGCTCGGCGTTGGGGCGGCTGGGAAAATGGTCCGGGCACGGATTTGTACGCCACTGCTCTTGCAAGACCACGAGGAGTATCCCCTTTTCGGACCGAATCGTGACTTGGAATTACTGTATGATTAAAGATTCTGATTTCTCCACACTTCTCTATCCCCTAAAAAGGCATTTTGGCAACCTTTTTTGGAGCTCTGCGTAAAAACTGCCATTAGATTCTGTGTGGGATAAAAACACGTGTAAGCCCTGGTCCCCTTCCTCAGGAGCTCAGGGTAGCTGGAAAGCTTAACTAAACCCAGTTCATCCATTGTGTGCCCTTCGCAAGGTTCTTAATCTCTGCCTCAGTTGTCTCATCTATGAAAGGGGAATAATATTTAGTAATCTATCTCGTAGTGTTGAGAGGATTAAATGCCTTAATACAATACAAATAGAGCAAGTCAAACAATGCCTAGCACTTAATGGCTCAATATACGTCAGCTGTCTCCATCATTGCTCTATTGTCAACATCATCTAGAAGTGACACAATGTAAAAAAACGTTTTCAAGTCACTCAGGGATAGAGAGACACTTAGTAAAAACCCTTTCTATCTTAGAAAAGTAGAGGTAGTATCTTATGAAAGTTTGTATGCCCCGCAATGTCTTGCTGTGGGTGTATGGCAGATAGTTATTGAATGCATGCATGACTTGAAGGAGCGTTCATCAACTGCCTTAGAGGCAAAAAAAAAAATCCTTCGTCTTTACAATAAAGAGGGCTTCTTTGATACTTAACCTTGTGAATCAGAGGAAGAAACTGAGGCTTCAAAAGATTGCTAAAGTTCTGCCACTTTGGACTTATATCCAGTGTACTGTTTGTATATCTCATTCATTATACTGGGATCCATTGTATTTCACTTGATTAGTGAAAATTGATTCGTCCTACAATTCATTTTTAAGTATTTATTAGCTATGTATTTATAGCAAGCTGCGATGACAAAAACTAAGATAATTCCAGGATTGATCCTACCTTCAAGAGCTTTCAGTGTAGTGAGGAAAAGAAGATAATCAGTAACAGATGTTTCATACAGTGGCAGTTTGGGATCCCATAAGAAACAAGAGTACTTCAAACTGGAAGGATGGAGAAGGTTGATGAGGAAGTGATGTTTAGGCTAGACGTAGATAGATGGATGGTATTTTGACTAGGAGATATGGATGGAAGGCATTCCAGATAGGGGGCACAGTATAAGCATGAGGACTGTGGTACAGTTAGCTTGTAGGAATGGTATATGAAGAGAGCTAGTGGGAAACGAGGTTCTAAAGGGAACATAGAGTCAGTTCTTGGTTGTTTGGTCCAAAGAGAGTGTATTTTTTAATTCTGCAGATAAGGTGTTGGTGGGGAGGGGAGGGCGGGACACATGATTGTGTTTCCTCAATAATATTAATCTGAGAACTCTATAAAACTATACAGTATGTGGTGGAGAGACGAGAGGTGGCTAGGCTAGCATATTCAAGGTGCAGTGATGGCACCGAAGGAGGAGTTACACAGTGAAAGTTTCCCTTCAGCAGTAGGATCTTGCAAAACTAACAGGAGTTTGCCCCTTCGGTGATACTGGGGGGAGGGCAACCAGGCAAAGTGAGCAACTAGAAATTGGGGCGGGGGATGGGTGTCATGTGCATAAGAAAGTCAGTATACTTGCAGCATAGGCTGAAGGTAAGTGGTGGGAGAAGAGTCTAGAACATTATAGACCAGGTATTAGAAGACTAATGCAGGCATCCAAGCAAGAAATGATTTTGGCCAGAATTAAGATAATAATGAAGATGAAGAGAAAAGACAGAGTTTTGGAGTGATTTAGCAATTAGGATTAACGAGGAGAAGATGTAGGGTTCACATGTGCCTGTTGAGTTTAAAGTACCTTTAAAACGACCAGGTGGGTGTAGCAGGTGTTTAGGCAGAAATTCAGGACGGGAACTTGGTCGAGATTTAGAGATACATTTTTTTCATATATATAGAAGCTAATAATTAAACCAGTTTTCTGGCAAATTAACAGGGTTATAATGAATTCACCAAGGACTTGAATATTATCTAAAAGCTGCCACAAGGGTTGGCTAACTTATACAAAGGGGAATAAAATAATTTTGTATTTTACCTCAAGGAGCTTATCAAAAAAGCTGAAATAGTAAATGAAACAACAGAATCGTGGAATTTTAACAGCTTTCTCTTGGTCACTAGGTCCTCTTCTAACTAGGACAAAACTCTACTCTGCCTACTTGAGTGCGTTATTCTGAGAGGCAAGCAGGGAGGTGAGGTGTACATGAAAGGACCTGGCATCCCCCTATCAAGTATTACTCCCAGTCCGGCACTGTTTGCATCACACCCTATTGCCTCTCACAGTTATATGGTGCTGTGTATCATAGCAGTAGGTTACTAGGGTATAGAAAACTAAAACAATGAGTCATTCTTGCCTTTTACATTTCTAAATTATCACAGAATCGATGTCCCTGACTCTAGGTATTTTCCCCTGCAGATCGTTCTGGATACTGCTGCTGTTACGATACTGTAACTTATTCCTAGTCTTGCTCAGAACCCTGTAACAGGGTTCTGTTGCCTTCCTTAACTATAGCTCTTATGTCTGACTTTCAGGGCCTTCCCTGATCTAGCTCAACTCTGCTTATGGGGCTGTGTTTCCTGCTAGTGCCCATTGTGCACACTTTGCTACTTACATAGGTACACTCCCTGTCTCTCCTAGGTACCGTGTTGTTATTTCCCTACTGTTTTTTGTTGCTCTTCTTTTTCTTTACCAGCCCTTAAATCATGCATCCTTCAGAAGCTCATTTAAATCCTGATTCCTGCTTGAAAACACCCCTAATTGCTTACTTCACCACTTGATCAACAAAGATGATTTGAGTCCTGTGTGACAGGCATTGTGGTGGTGCTTTACATGCATCCCTGTCTGCATGGTGTAGGTATTGTTATCCTCATTTTACAGAACCGTTTATTGAGTGTTTGCTGTATATGCCAAGCTTGCACTTGCATGCATTGTTTCATTTAATCCTTATAATAATAACCCTGCGAGTGGAGAACAGCGAGGTTTAGAAAGGTTAGGTAAATTCTTCAACATCATTCAGCCTTGTACATAGTAAAGCTGGCATTCGAACCCATCTGTGTTTGACTTTTTAAAAATGCCTCCTTTTCTACAACACCCTGTTTCTGTTATTATTTGAAGTAAGTAAACACACAGTTCCTCCCCTCAAGGAGGGGAAGTTCTCTCATAACACCGTGCAGAAAGTGCTGGGATAGAGTTAAGCCCCGCACCTTGCAGGAGCATGTTAGGACTGGTGCTGATCTGGAATAAGATGAGGGAAGGCTTCCGGTGGAAAGACCCCTGAGCTGAATCTTAAAGAAGTAGTCAGAAAGAAAGCGTTCTCAGTAGATAGCAGAATGTGCAAGTGTGGAGAGTGTTTTCTCTAGAGGTTTGCATTCAAACAGTTAAAGTCATTATTCCCTGCTGAGGAGCAAGGAGAGAGGGAATTGCTTTCCACTGGGGAAGAATATCAGAATCAATTAGGGGGAGTTTTCTTGGCAAACAGCAGTGCCCCCTCACCCACCAACATCTCCAGGAAACACTGCCTAAAGGACTTGATGCTAATGGGGAGCAGGGGAGAGCGAGGGGGTCGTTGGAGTTTTGAACCACTTAACCTACTGTTCAAGTGAAAAAGTATTTCCAGTCAGACTGGAGTCAAACATAGGAATTTGGATCATATCCTGAAGGCAGTGAGAAAACACTGAAGGAGTTTCATTTAATTTTATCTTTATTTAAGGAAGTAATATGCTCAAGTTTGTAAAATTAGTCTGGTATGAGTATGAAAGGTTGAATCAAGGGGCCACACCTGGAGACTGTAGGAAGCCCTTAAGAGTGGTCCAGACAGGAGATGGCAAGAACTAGGGTACTCATGGGAATGGAGAGGAGGGTCCAACCAAAGGGGAATCCATGTACCTCGGTTGCTTTGTTGCTTGTACTTTGTTGATCTTATAAACAGTTGAACAGAACGATGGCCCCTGGTTACAGCACTTAAAAGATGCATCCCGATTTTAGATAGGTGAACATGTGAAAATCAAGTGTCTTGAAAATGATAAAATAGGGTAGTAGCAACCCCAGTCAGCATTAGAAGATTTACCCTTATGATTATTTTGTAATAATTTTTTTACTGGTTCATTTTATCTAAATAGTTTATAAAACCTTTGAAGAGGGCTTCCCTGCTGGCGCAGTGGTTGAGGGTCCACCTGCCGATGCGGGGGACACGGGTTCGTGCCCCGGTCGGGGAGGATCCCACATGCCGTGGAACGGCTGGGCCTGTGAGCCATGGCCGCTGAGCCTGCGCGTCCGGAGCCTGTGCTCCGCAACGGGAGAGGCCACAACAGTGAGAGGCCCATGTACCGCAAAAAAAAAAAAAAAAAAAAAAAAAAACCTTTGAAGATCAGGCATATTCTGTTTGACAAACTGGATTGGACATTGAAAATCAAAGATAAATAGGGCCTCTGCCCTATAGAAGCATATGGCCAGATAAGGGAGATGGATATTTACATAAATGAGACATTTCAACATAGTTTGAAAGTACCCAGATCAAATCATGCCTTGGGTACTTTGGGAGCACAGAGAAGAGGTCCAGCCTAAGGATTCTGTGGTTTGTACATTCTATGGTATATGAGAAAGCACCATGTTAGACACGTACGCTGTCAGATGTAATAGGCACAGTGCAAACGTTTTTTATTTGATGCTAGAAGATTTGCAGTTCTGAGCTTTGTCTTATGGTTATATCTATTATGAAAAAAGTTAAACAAATATTACCCCAGTTTAACCACAGTTAATAATTTAGTAGCTTCTGATATATGGAAGAAAGCCACAAATCCAGAAAAGCAAAGTCAGCTTTTTGGGAGTAAGAAAAAGAACTGTCATAAAGTTTTTATACTTTGCTATCTAAGAGACCTCACTGACTAGAGAGAATATTTGACTTCGTATTTGTAGGCTGGTGTCTGTGCAATGAATGATGGAGAGTTGGAGGACAGGGGAAGACGCTGCTGTTAGTAGAACCACCGCAGAATAATAGCTGATAGTGAAGGCGTAGCACAGTGTCTGCATCCATTAGTGAACAGGCAGCTTGGTTAGGTTGGCTGTTTTTGCAGGATGATTCCATACAGCCTCTGCCCCTGGAACAGGTCAGAGGTATGACTTTGGCGTCATTGATCTACTTTCAGAATTCGTGAACTAAACGACCTCAGATGTCCCCATAGGCTTAAGCAGCACAATTTGAATATACAGTTCTTAAACTATTATTTTGAAAGAAATCTCTGTTGCATGTTATAGCTTTGGTTTTTGTTTTGTTTTTCATGGACAATAAAAAGATTATGCTGTCTATACAGTATGTGAATCTTATTTTTCTCTCTTATTTCCAGGTATGTCTTCTGTGTCTCTGGAGACTTTATTAAAGTTTATAGCACAGCTACAGAAGAATGTGTACATATATTGCAAGGGCACAGAAATCTGGTGACTGGAATCCAGCTCAACCCCAAGAACCATCTACAGGTGTTAATTTACAGTCAAATATTTTAATATCGGCTTTATTGTTGCAAGAAAATTTTGAATTGAATTTGGCTGAGAAGCTTTCTAGGTGATGATCAGGGAAATACCTATTTTGATTTTCTGATTTAGTGTAGTTTTCACTTATTTTTAATTATTAAAATAGGGTCACAGCCTAGAACTACATTGTTCATGGTGTATTCTGTGAATCATTTGTTCACAGGATGCTAATAGGTGTTACTTGAAAGAAGGAGTTCTTGTTTGTATAGTTTCTGAAATTCAGGATTTGGCACAGTTAAATGAATTTCTTGATTATAGGTCTTCTCAAGTCCTTTATATGCATGGTGAATATCCGGAAGGGGTATATTGTCTTGGGTGTTTCTCAAATTTATTTGACCTCTGAACTCTTTGGTTTCTGGAATGCATCTTTGAGGTACTGATTTTGTAGATATATTTCTTTACAGACGAGGCTCTTTAGTGTTAATGCAGATGTCACCGAATCTTAGGGCCAGTATCTAGACAAGAAGAAGGGATTCTTCAGTCAGTGGATCAACCAGTTAATTTCAGAACAAACTTGGGGATCTAGTGGAGCCTGGACCTTCCCACTCTCCCCACAAAACAGCCCTTGCTTTTCAGAAATCAACAATAAAATGGTCGTTTTAATTTGTTCTTAAGTGTCAGCAAAGCTGCTAGAGAGTTATCTCAAAAATACTTGCTCTAGGGCTTCCCTGGTGGTGCAGTGGTTGACAGTCCGCCTGCCAATGCAGGGGACACGGGTTTGTGCCCCGGTCTGGGAAGATCCCACATGCCACGGAGCGGCTGGGCCCACAAGCCATGGCCGTTGGGCCTGCGCGTCCGGAGCCTGTGCTCCGCAACGGGAGAGGCCACAACAGTGAGAGGCCCGCGTACCGCAAAAAAAAAAAAAAAAAAAAAACTTGCTCTAGTTTTTGATCAAGTTCCCCTTTTCTGGATTAGTCTCAGCCAACTTGACAGTTACTGCTTAATTTAAGAATGGATTTGCATTGCCATTCACTGTGTTGTCATAAAAGAAGTAGGGCATAAAGTAACACTAACACTGATCTTTTCTTTCTAAAATTAAATGAGCCACTCTTGAAAATCATAGTTAAGTAGCTCTTCTGCAGGGTTCAAGCACACATTTTGTCCTTGCTGTCCTCTGAGGACTTGAGAAAAGAGGTTATGGTTATGTGTACCATTTGAATGTTTTTTGTAGCAGAAAAGAAAATTAAAATTGGAATTTGTGAAGTCTGTATTACCAGGTTTAACAACAGGCTTGGTTGAGGTGAAGGGGTGGGTGCCAGAGATTCTGTGGACTCTGAACTCACAGTATTTGTGTATAACCATTGTCTTATAGTGATTCTGTTTGCCTTGTTATATTTTACTGATCTGTGTTCATGATTCATGTTATATGTAATAATGCTGGTGTATATTTTTTACCTAATATAATTCTTTTGCTTGAATAGATATTTTTTTACTCCATCATTTTTTATTTCAATTCTGTGATTCCATGTCCTCCCTGGAAGAAATCTTAAAATTGCCACTTTTTTTAAATTGAAGTAGAGTTGATTCACAATATTATATTAGTTTCAGGTGTACAGTATGGTGATTCTTCAGTAGTGGAGATTAAACTCCATTTAAAGTTATTACAAAATAATGGCTATATTTACATGCACTATACAATATATCCGTGTTGCTTATCTATTTTATATGTAGTAGTTTGTATCTCTTAATCCTGTACCCCTATCTTACCTCTCCCCCTTTTCTCTCCCCACTGGTATCCACTAGTTTGTTTTCAGTATCTGTGAGTCTGTTTCTGTTTTGTTATATATATTCATTTGTTTTATTTTTTAGATTCCACATATAAGTGATAAGATGCAGTATTTGTTTGTCTTTCCCTTTGTCTTATTTCACTAAGCATAATACTCCTAGGTCCATCCATATTGTTGCAAATGACAGAGTTTTATTCTTTTTTATGGCTGAGTGTATATATCACATCACATCTTCTTTATCCCTTCATTTGTTGGTGGACACTTAGGTTGCTTACATGTCTTGGCTATTGTAAATAATGCTACTGTGAACATTGAGGTACATGTATCTTTTCAAATTACTATTTTTATTTTTTCAGGTATATACACAGGAGTTGAATTGCTGGATCACATTGTAGTTCTGTTTTTAGTTTTTTGAGGAACCTCCATACTGTTTTGCAGTAGTGGGTGCACCAGCAGTGTACAAGGGTTCCCTTTTCACCACATCTTCACCAACATTTGTTATTTGTAGGCTTTTTGATGATAACCCTTCTGACAGGTGTGAGGTGATATCTAATTGTGATTTTGATTTGCATTTCTCTAATAGCGATGTTGAGCATCTTTTCATGTTCCTGTTAGCCATCTGTATATCTTCTTTGGAAAAATGTTCAGTTCTCCTGCCTATTTTTTAATCAGGTTGTTTATCTTTTTTTTTCTTTAGGTTGTTTATCTTTCTGATGTCGAGTTGTATGGATTGTTTATGTATTTTAGAAATTAATCCCTTATCAGTCATAGCATTTGCAAATATTTTCTTCCATTCAGTATGTTGTCTTTCTGTTTTGTCTGTGGTTTCCTAGCTGTACACAGCTTTTAAGTTTAATTAGGTCCCATATGTTTATTTTTGCTTTTATTTCTTTTGCCTTAGGAGACAGATCAAAAAATATGTATTGCTACAATTGACGTCAAAGGGTGTTCTGCCTGTCATCTCTTCTAGGAGTTTTATGATTTTCAGTCTGACATTTATATCTTTAATCCATTTTGAGTTTATTTTTGTATATGGTGTGAGGAAATGTTCTAATCTCAATCTTATATATGTAGCTGTCCAGGTTTTCCAGCACCACTTATGGAAGAGACTGTCTTTTCTCCTATGACTGTCTTGCCTCCTTTGTTGTATATTAATTGTCCATAAGTATGTGGATTTATTTCTGGGCTCTCTATTCTGTTCCATTGATCTGTGTTGTGTTTTTGTGCCAGTATAATCCTGTTTTGATTACTATAGCTTTGTAGTATAGTCTGAAGTAAGGGAGCATGATATCTCCAGCGTTGTTCTTTTTTCTCAAGATTGCTTTCATAATTTGGGGTCTTTTGTGGTTCCATACAAATTTTGAGATTATTTGTCCCAGTTCTGTTGAAAATGTCATGGGTATTTTGATAGGGATTGCATTAAATCTGTAGATTGCTTTGAGTAGTTTGGACATTTTAACAATATTAATTCTTCCAATCCAGGAACATGGGGTATCTTTCCATTTCATTGTATCATCTTCGGTTTTCTTCTCAGTGTTTTATAGTTTTCAGAGTATAGATCTTACACTTCCTTGGTTAAGTTTATTTGTAGATATTTTTATTCTTTTTGATGTGATTTTAAATGGGATTGTTTTTTCTTCTGTTTCTGGTAGTTCATTATTAGTGTATAGAAAAGCAACAGATTTCTGTATATTAATCTTGTATCCTGCAACGTTACTGAATTCACTTATTAGTTCTAATAGTTTTTCAGTGGAGACTTTAGGGTTTTCTGTTTGGGTTCATCTTGTTTGGGACCCTCTGTGCTTGTATACCTGGATATCTGTTTCCTTCTTCAGGATTGGGACATTTTCAGCCATAATTTCATCAAATACATTTTAGACCCCATTCTCTCTCTCTTCTCCTTCTGGGACCCCTATAATGTGCCCTATGTTGTGAATGTTGGTACTCTTGATGTTATCCCAGAGATCTCTGAGCTGTTCTTGCTTTCTTTTTCTTTCTTTCCTTCTTTCCTTCTTTCTTTACTCTTTTTGTTCTTCTGTTTGGGTGATTTCCATTATTCTCTCTTCCAGATTACTTGTGCATTCTGAATCACTTAGTCTGCTGTTAATTGCTTCTAGTGTGTTTTTCATTCCAGTTATTGTATTCTTCAGTTCTGAGTGGGTGTTTTTGTGTGTTTTTCCCTCTAGTTCCTTGTTTAAATTCTCACTGTGTTCATCTATTCTTTTCCCTAATTCAGTTAGCATTCTTATTACTAATGACTTGAATTCTTTATCTGGTAGATTATTTCTGTTTCATTAATTTTTTCAGGGGTTTTCTTTCGCTCTTTCTTTTGAGACCAGTTCCTCTGTCTTCTCATTTTGCTTAACTTTCTCTGTATCTATGAATTTAGGTGAACTGGTTAATTATCCCAGTCTTGAAGGGGTATCCTTATGTGGGAGCATCCCTGTGCAGTCTGCATGTGCTCAGTGCCTTTGGTAAGAGAGCTGGCTTTGACATGAACTACAAGTCACATCTTTCCTCGGGGTGTGCTGGCAGCTGTCACCTTGGTTAGAGGTGGGGCTAGAGGTGGAGGTGCTAGGTTGCTTCTGTGTTCCGCAGCCAAGCTCTCTCCCCAGTCACAGCAGGCCTCTCTCCAATGTGGAGTTGTGTCATGAAGTAAGCAGGGCTGGAGCGTATACTGGAGCGGACACAGGAAACCAGGCAGCCACTAAGGCAGTCTTCAGTCTACCCTCTTCCTCAGGAGCAAGCCCACATGTGTGCTCTCCTCTTGAGTGGAATACAGGCTTCCCACTGCCCTACTGTTAGTCCCAGCAGCACTTCAGCCAAGGGAACTTCTCTTCCCTGTGTCAGACCCTAGGACTGGAGCACCCAGTATGTGACTCAAACTGCTCACTCAGTCCGCAGGGCAGATCTCTGCCCATGTAATCTCCTTTGTCCTCTGTGTTCCTTCCCAGTGGAACAGGTCCCAACCTGATTGCTTCTTTTCCCTGCCTACCTCATTCCATGTGGATCTTTCTTACAGCCTTGGTTGTATAGGACTCTTTCTGACAGTTTCCAGTTAGTTTTCAGTGAGAATTGTTCCACATATAGATGTATTTTTGATGTGTTCGTGGTGAGAGGTGAATTCCACGTCCTCCTACTCTACCATCTTTCTTTCAAAAAACTCAGAATTTTAAGTAAAGTGTTTTCACAGTAACAGCAACGAAAAACTCCAGTGTGACTTTAGTAAAATTCAGTCTTGTGGGACAAAAATAAAAACATGCTACAAAGGCATTCTGTTGGTACCAACGTGTGGCCCACAGACCAGTGCCACAAACTGTTGGTTACAGGTGTGCAATGAGATAAGTATAGAAATTGAGTGTCTAAAACTTTAGGGCACTTTGACATTGCCACAGCATCCAAGTACATAATAACTTAAGTTGTATTTTACAAAAATATTGGTCCATGATGAGTTGGAAACTTTTCTTTTTAAAAAGGACATTCTCAGATCATTTGAGAGACACTTCTTTGATACCAATGTAATATAAAAGCTGTTCTGCTGATAAAGGACTGGGCTCTGGGAAAATAGCAACAAGCTCTCAAGTGCTTTTCATAACTCAATACCGCACCATCTCCCTCTTGAAGACAGAGGGTTGACTTTTTTCTTTATTTTAATTAAAACTTGAAATTGATAGGTCTGCTTTCTACAAAGAGCTGTGATAAGATTTTTTATTTTGCAAAAACAATATAAATAAATGATTTCACCTCTTTTTTTTTTTTAATTCAGATTTCACCTCTTTAAAGCTGATAATGAATTAATGAACAGGCAATGCCTTCTGTATCAGCAGTTAAGTTACTTGATATCTTCATGTAGTTCTTTTTTTAATCAGTTTTGTACTATTTTTACCCTTCTAGCTATATTCGTGTTCCTTTGACAGCACGATTAAACTGTGGGACTATACAGATGGCATTTTGATAAAGGTACGTGGATTGAGCTTCATTTTCATTATGTGAAGAGGAATGGCAACATAATTTAATGACAGACATATTATTTATTGAATACTTCCTTAAGGCCCAACCTTTTAGATAGCCTTCCTAAACAAATCATAAAATTCACTCACCATAAAAGAAACGATAAATTTGACTATATAACATTTTAAACCTTTTTAACCAAAAAATGAGCAATGAAACTGAAAGAAAATATTTACAAGAGCTATTATCCCTAATATACAAAAAATTACCAAAAACCAATAAGGAAAAACTAATGACCCAATGGGAAAAAAATTGGTATAAAGTAAGAATATGTAATACACAGAAGAGAAATAACAAATAGCCAATAAACATGAAAAGATACTTAACCTTGTTAATAATTAAATGTAAATTAATAGATAACACAGGATTTTTCCCTGTCACTTTATCCAAATTGCAGATTGAAAAAAATATAGCGATAAAGTGTAGAGAAATAGACATTTTTGTACACAGTCAATGAGAATGAAACTGAACAAATACCTTTTGCTCCAGCAATTTCACCTTTAGGAATCTCTTGTTGAAATAATGGCAGGTATATGTAGTTCTTAAAACATTGTTCATGGTAGAAAAAAAAAATTGAATATAATCTTGAGGTCAGTTAAAATTTGATAGTCATTCAGTAGAATACTGTGAAACCATTGATAAGAAACAGGTAGATTTTATATATGTATTAACTTAAAAGGTTATTCAACAGATATGTATTGAGTGTCTCCGTAGGCCGGGTTTTCTTCTGATGTTCGCAATATAGCAGTGAGCAAAATGGATAAAAAAAAAATCCTGCCTGTTATGGAACTTAGGGGGGTACACAGAATGAACAATATGGTGCTTTTTATCTTTCAGACTTTCATAGTTGGATGTAAACTTCATGCCCTTTTTACTCTTGACTGTGCTGAGGATTCTGTCTTTGTTATAATAAATAAAGAAAAACCAGGTATAGTATAATTAATTTTTTTATACATTTATAGATAGCATTGAGCGGCTCTTTACGTTTTACAGTGTCTCAAATTTAACATTTTGGTTTTAGTGTGAAGTTAAGTTTTTGGAGTTGGCTTTTAAATTGGTTTCATCACTATTGCATTCATTTTGGGGAGGCTTTGTATTATTTCTGAAATATTGATGAGGGAATGATTACTTAATAAATGGCTGTGATAGTGGACAGCTAACTCCAATTTTAAAGCTGTTTTGAGCTATATGTGTCTTCCTACTGACCTTAAATCTGTCATTCTGAAGCATCACTATTACTTTACCCATCACTGAACACCCATTCGTTGATCTTGAATCTGGAGGAAATGGTATAGAAAACAGGTGATTCGGAACTAATAGTGTGGCTAAATTATTATTATATTTTCATTATCATTGGAACATTATTCCATTGAAACTGCCATGTTTCAGAGCATTTAAGGATTTCTAGAATATCTTCAGTGGTTACAAATAATTGTTCTTTAGCAGTAAATTTAATACATTTAACATTGACGTGAAGGATATATCCAAAGAATTTTTCTAATCTCAGACTTCAAGAATGCCAGTCCCCCCTGTGTTGTCCTCCTTAAAATAGAGTTGTATTCAGAATTCAAAGTACAGGCCAGCTTTAAACTGGTTACTGGGCAGTCAGCTAGATTGGCTCACAGCTCATTAGCTAAGTGAATCCTTTGAGGGGGGAGCCGGGGGGGCGTTGCCTTGGTTTTTGTTGGGGGTTCTGGTAGTGGTTTTTTTGTTTGGAATTCGGGGAGTTTTGTTGTTTGTTTTGCTAAAACAGATTTACAGATTGTTATATCATGGACTTTTAAGTAAGTTGAGAATAGTTAAAACTGTGAAGCCAAATCTTTTTTAGCTAAAAGTCGTTTGGTGCCAACTCTGTTAATGAGTAATATTTTTATCTATCAAAAATGTGACATGAGGGCTTCCCTGGTGGCGCAGTGGTTGAGAGTCCGCCTGCCAGTGCAGGGGACGCGGGTTCATGCCCCGGTCCGGAAGGATCCCACATGCCCCAGAGCGGCTGGGCCCGTGAGCCGTGGCCGCTGGGCCTGCGCGTCCGGAGACTGTGCTCCGCAACGGGAGAGGCCACAGCAATGAGAGGCCCGCGTACGGCAAAAAAAAAAAAAAAGTGACATGAAAGAATAAAAGCTGTAAGTTTAGATTTCTGATGTGGCCCATAAACCATCTCTAAGGGACATTCCAAAAAATGTTTTGGAAATGGCAGTGTATTTCTTAAAATAATTAAGTTGCCTTACCAGATGACTATTTTAAAGTAGCACTTTTCAATATTTAGGTTCTGTTCTGTATATAAAAATGTGAATTCTTTTTTTTTTTTTTTAGGGAGTTTTTTATTTTTTGTAAATTTATTTCTTTTTGGCTGCATTGGGTCCTTTTTTTTTTTTTAATGTTTGGCTGTGTTGGGTCTTTGTTGCTGTGCACAGGCTTTCTCTGGTTGCGGCGAGCAGGGGCTACTTTTTGGTGCATGGGCTCTAGGCGCACGGACTTCAGTAGTTGTGGCACGCAGGCTCAGTAGTTGTGGCTCACGGGCTCTAGAGCGCCAGCTCAGTAGTTGTGGCGCATGGGCTTAGTTGCTCTGCAGCATGTGGGATCTTCCTGGACCAGGGCTCAAACCCATATCCCCTGCATTAGCAGGTGGATTCTTAACCACTGCACCACCAGGGAAGCCCTGTGCATTCTTAATGTCTGTCTAAATGCTTACTAAAAATTCATGTTTCTAAACTCCCTGACTGACAATTGATTCACTAGGTCTGAGATTTGGTCTAGGAATCTGCATTTTTTGTGTCTCCCCAGGTGGTTCTGCTCATCACTCTAGTTTGGTAGCCACTCCCCATACACACTGCATGATTCATCAGTTGGAGGGGTAGTTGCCAATAACAGTAATGAAAGTTTTTATCCATATCAGTAGGACAAGTGATTCTTAACACTGACTACACATTACAGTCACTCCAAGGAACTTAAAATGTCAGATTCTCTGTGGTGGGGCCTGTCTGTTTATTTAAGTATTCCCGCAGTTGAGTCTAATGTGCAAGCCAGTATAGAAAACTGTAGATCTAAAGTAAGTCTCACTCAGATCTAAAGTCATTAGCCTTTTGGAGTTAACTGGAAACTTCAAATGCTGTAATGTAATCGGAATTCTGTTCATGGTGGAATCTAGTGTTACTCTTCAGTACTCGGCACATCGTGGGCATTCAGCCTGTGAAAATCTAGTTACTATATAAAAATGTGAATAAGGCTAAAAAAGATTCCCTGTGACTGGCATCTCAAAATATATATTAACATATCCTTTATTTGTTTCATCTTTGCTCCACAGTCCAAAACCAGAGTCTCTGTTAGAAATTTGTATAAATCATATTGAAATATGCTTCTCTGGTTTAAAAACAAATGAACCTTTTATTTACACGTTATATGGTGTCATTTCTTGACTGTAATTAATGTATTCACCAGCTAATTAAACATTTACCATGTACCAAATACTGTTCTGGTTGCAGAGAACTAAACAGACATTAAGCTTACTAGATCAGTCATATAATACAATAAGATGACAGGTGTTCTAGAGAAAAATAAGGCAGGGGACGGGAATAGGCAACACTGGAAGAATACATATTAAATAAGTGATCGGGGAGGTCCTGGGAGAAAGAAGAATACGCTGTGCAGCTGTGTTGGAGAAGCATATTCTAGAGCATTCCTGACGTGTTTGAGGAATAGCAGGGAGGATGGATTGGAGTGAGCCTAAGTAGAACGGATAATGTAGAGCATTGTACGCGATTAGAAGGACTCTGACTTTTACTCTGAATAGACAAAAAACCATTGAAGGTTTTTGAGCAAATGAGGGACATGATCTGACTTAGTAGTAATAGAACACTGACTTCTGTGTTGAGAAGAGACTGAAGAGGTCCAAGGGTGGGCGTAGGAAGAGCTGTTAAGAGATCACTATTCCTAACACTTAGGATATGAAGCAGGATCATGGCTTTAGGCTAGGTGGTAGCGGCAGAGGTGGTGAGAATTTATTGAATCTTGGATGTCTTTTGAAGATAGAGCCAGCAGAGTTTGCTGCTGGTTTGATGTGGGGCATGAGAGAGAAGTCAAAGGTGACTCAAGGATTAAGTCTGAGCAACTAGGTAAATTGTGGTGCCATTTCCTCCAGTGGGCAGTGGGGGAAGACTAAGTTCAGAAAGGAAAATAAGAGTTCAGAATTTAGGCATGTAAAGTTTGAGATGACTGAAAAGGCTAGAAGAATTGAGTTCAGAGTATATAATAAGCAGGCTGGAAAACAAAAAATGGTAGATCAGTGTATTACAGTGTATTATAAAGTCTAGGAGGATAAGGAAATAGCATAGTGAAATATAGCTGTTTTCCCTTAAGGAGAAATTTTTTAAATGGAATGCAAAGAGAAGAGCATGCCAGTTCTACAGAAAAGGAGATTTATTCTATGAATGTGTGGCGAGCCCATAGCATTTCTGAAAGCTCTCAGATGGTTTGTTGCTTTTGGCTGCTCAGTTCACCAATGTATCATATTCCATCTCCATCTTAAAGCTCATCTCAGTACTTTGGGGTTTTTTTGTTTCGTTTCTTTCGTTTCAGTACTTTGGAAAGCAGTATGCACCAGTAAAACCAGTTGTTTTCTATTTCTACATATATGAAGCGTGTGTGTGTGTGTGTGTGTGTGTGTGTGTGTGTGTGTGTATGAGTTGTGGAATTAGCCCTCCAGTTAAAACTTGTATATTCAAATGAAGAGCACAACTTGTTCGGATAGCCTAGAATTATGATCTTAGCATCAAATTAACTTTGGAGTACTAATTAACAGTTTTATATGAACAAATGCACATCTTCACTTTCTCTAGAGAAGCTTTATATTAATATAGCTGCCTTTGGCTAGATGTATTTCAGCTGGTTTCAGTGAAACTACCAAAATCATCAAGTCAGGAAATAGAAGCTAAGGAGCTCTCCTTTGTTTTGGATTATATAAACCAGTCACCCAAGTGCATTGCCTTTGGAAATGAGGTAAAATTTGCTTTGTTGGTTTTCTTTTTTGTACATAAAATCTCTTTCCTGCAGTCTTTCCTCTGAGAATTTTATGTTATAGTGATTTAATATTGCCTTGAGTTACAATATTTTTGTTAGTAACTAAGAAATCTGTCTTACTACTTTAGCATGTGTTTGTAGTATAGATTTTTTTAGGACTACCTAATTTTGTAGATTGTGTCTTTTTGCTCTTGTAAACTATATGATTGTCCCAAAAGAAATCAATGTTTTGGCATTTGTACTATACTTCTTAGCCTGTACCATGTAGAAGCCACTTAAATGCTTTGATTATAGATATGTGTCTTTTGAAAATATAACCTCCATGTCTATAAATAACACGCCCTTATAGAAAATTTTGAAATTACAGCAAAATATAATGAAGAAATTAAATCTCACCAGTGGTAATATTTGAGGAATTTTTTCTAGACTTTTTCCTAAATGTATAAAATAACTTTTCTCAAATTGAATAGTTATGAGGGTTTTATCTTTTTTCTTCACTTAACACTGCAGCATGAGTGTGTACTTAAATGTTCATCAGAAATAATGACTGTATGATGTTCATACCATGACTTATTTAGCCATCCCTTGTTAATAATCACGTAAGTTATTAAAATCAAGTACCATCAAAAGCCCCTGTATATCATTGTGGTAGGCTGTTTCTTTAGTCTTAAGTTTTGTAGCATTATTTTGGCTTTGTTCTGAAAAGGTTTAATTTCTTAGAGTAGAGAAAACACTTGAACATTATAAACATCATTATTCTTTAGCATCATAGTCGTCAGTTAAATACAAATTAAAACCACAGTGAGATACCACTTCACGTCCACTAGAACAGATAAAATTAAAGAATGACAGTACTGAGTGGTGGAAAGATATGGGGCAAAGTTAAACATATGCCTTTACTGTGACCCAGCAGTTCCACTCCTAGGTAGAGAAATGAAAACACGACCACAAAATGACATGCACAAGAATAATTAATACTCATAATAGCTCCAAAATGGAAATATCCCAAGTGTTCATCAATAAGAGAGTAAACAATTTATGATACATATGCATTCATTGGGATGCTGCTTCACAATAAAAAGGAACTAATGATACACATAAGAGCGTGGGTGAATCTCAAAAAGGTGATGTTGAGCTACAGTCCAGACATGAAACGTATTTACCGTTCTGGTTGTATTCTGTTATAGAAAAGGCAGAGAAGTAATCTACAGTGATAGAAATCAATAGTTGCTGACAGGGGTGGGAGCATTGGGGAATGACTGGAAAGAGGAACAACGGAGCATTCCTGAGGCGAAGAAAATGTCCTAAATCTTGATTGTGATGGTAGTTACATGGTTATACACATGTCAAACATTGCATTCTGTGGTGTATAAATTATGCCTTAATAGGAAAAAGTTTAATCATTATACTTAGAGAGTCTGGTTTTAGGATTTAGGACCTACTTTCATCTTTTAATTTTCTATGATTATTGTAAATGTAAGAGTATCCTTTCCATAGTTAAACTGTAATATGGGTTGGCCAAAGAGTTCATTTGGGTTTTTCTGTAACATCTTACGGAAAAACCCGAGTGAACTCTTTGGCCAACCCAGTATATCATTTCATACTAACGTACTCTCAGTCTCCAAAAGTTTATTGTTCCCATGTTAACTTTTATGGTAATATTTCTTCTTAAAGGGTGTTGACTATTTTTGTGAATGTTATCTTCTCTTTGAAATACCAGGGAGAGTATGTTGCTGCAGTACGGGACTTTTACTTGTCGGTTTATTTTTTCAAAAAGAAAACAACATCAAGGTAAGAATTCCTTTTTGATGGCTTTATTTTATTTACTCAAGAGTTCATTAAAATTTTATTCATCCTTATACCTGTGACCCAAAGCTGTTTCATGTTACAAGTAATTGTGAAACCACAAGATGAGGTAGAGTTTTTAACCCACAGTGGGTTAAAATCATTAGTCACAAAATCCTAGGGAGCTTTTCCCCCCAAAACCACTTTCACACTTAGATTCTGCTGTGTATACTTGATGTCAAAATTGGATGTGGTTTGAAAAGTTTTCCCTAGGTGACCACATTGTCATTTTATGGCTGTAGGAATGAATATAGGCTTTGGTATAATCTGGGTTTAAAATGAGTCAGATTAGTCCATTGAACCTCACTACACTTCAAATTAACATGTATTTTAAATGGCAATAATTTCTACCTAATAGAGTTGTAAGGATGAGAATGAGATAACGTATTTAAAGAAACTAGTGCTAAGCATGAGTAGTCACTCTTCAAATTACACTGTCCCCTCTCGCCTTTTACCCTGCCAAGATAAACATTTGTTTTCCTTTGCAGTATAAGGATCCTGACATCTTTGGACACATTAACCAGTTGTCTCAGATATAATTTCTCAGGCTTGTCCATACTTCACGCTAAAAGCTTAGCTTTAACGAGAAATTGAAACAAACTTTGCCCAGGCAGAAAACTATAAAAAGAACTGTCTGTTCTCTGTTTCACTCTCAGTGGCCTCCATAGACAAGTTATGGTAGAATGTTATTCACATGCAGTTTATATTGTGTGTTAATAAATGTTTACAAAAAAAAATTCTTGATTCTTGGTCATGATTTTTCTTAAAAATCATGCATTTATGTTCAGTGAATTCTGAGAGCTCACCAGTTTGGGTTGATATGGGTGGGACCTCCATTTTGCCTAACTACATCACTTACCAAGCCTTTAATAATCAAGGGAAAATATTTTTCTTCTAGGTTTACTTTATCATCATCAAGAAATAAGAAACATGCTAAGAACAATTTTACATGTGTAGCATGTCACCCGAAGGAAGACTGCATAGCAACTGGTCACAGGGATGGCAAAATTCGTCTTTGGTCAGTTAACTCTTGAAGAGCTTGGCAATCATTTATTTATTTTAGAGTAGTCCTGCAGAAAAGGTATACCTGGGTGCAGGGAAAAGGATAGAACTGAAAAGCCACAGCTGATAATAGAGATGATGCTTTGCTGGCATCCTTCCTTTCTTTTACTACTGTACTCTTCATTGCATAGACTTACTATTTTAGGACTTCAACCCTTGTCCCTAGGAGTAAATCCATTTTGTCCTTAATCATTTAATTGAAGAGAACTTTTTGTCAGCCTTTAAGTAAAAAAGAGAGAGTAACAGTGAATATTGAACTAGTAGAATACTATGATGGCCTGTTGTTTGCAGAAGTGACTGGTTTAGAAATAGAAAGTACTTTTTGCACATTAAGACCAGTAAACTTGATAAACATATGCCTTTGGCCAAATTAAGAATTTTGGTTTTCTCCAATAGGAGGAATTTTGATGATGAAAAGAAATACACATACACATGTTTACATTGGCACCATGATTTGGTTATGGATTTGGCTTTTTCAGTGACAGGTAAGTACAAGTTTAAGACTTAAAATGAACTTTTAAAGTATGTGAACCAAGTGTTTTAATTCACTGTACTTAAAGTTTGAAAGATTTAGAATTGCATGGGCCAGATGAATTTTTTTAAGCACTTGTATATCACCCCTGTGTTTTGGGCTTTGCTCAGCACAATGCCATATGCTTAAGTTTTCAAAGCTCTTCAGAGTATCAAAGTGTACACCTATCAAAAAGTCTCTTGTTAATATAAACCTATTTAAATTATATTCCTTTTCTTTTTTTAATGTATGTGCACGTAGCTAAGTGCTTGTTGTCCATAAGTATAGCTACAGTTTATCAGGAGCAAATGACTCTGCTGATGCTTTATATCCATTATCTCATTTAATCCTTGACTCTGAAAACAGGCATCATTATTCTCATTTTACAGATGATGGAAGTGAAATTTGTAGTTGAGAACTAACTTGCCTAAGGTCACGTGTCTCGTAAGTGGGATTTGGACCTAGGTCTAATTCGAAAGTTTGTTTTTAACTGTAAGATGGCCACATTCACTATTTTAAGTTAATTCAGATCTTTGTTCCATTTAAGCTGCATGAGAGTGGCTATAATGCGTAAAAATACCTCCCTGGAAATAGGATGACCTTCAACAGAAATTTGGAGAAGTACATTTTTGTCTTTGGTTACCGTTAGCATCCCCACACGTATGTGGTGAAAATTATGTCAGTACATTTTGACTGGTCCTTAAGGGGGTGGGGGAGGGGAGGTGCTAGATGCTCCAGAAGTTTACGTGCCCAGAGAAAGTAGTGGTTCTTCTTCCTGTAGGTCTTCCCAGAGACTGGCAGGACAAGTCTTAGTACCATTTGCTCTAGATTCCTACAGGCTTACTTGGGTTTAACTCAGTGGAGCCTCAGGAAGCAGGAGGCATCTTCAGCCTACTTGTGCTTTTGATTTTGGGGATCAGTGATTGGTATATGGGGGTGGGACCCAACCTGACATACTTAGCGTAGTACAACAGGAGTACAGCTGTGACATGGGAACGAAGAACAGAAGAATGAAGAGGGTGTTAACCCTATGGATAAAAGACATCGGCTACTCT